>NC_079448.1:36869377-37151877 GCF_903798145.1 Danio aesculapii
AATACGATGGATGGAAATGATTGGGAGGCCATGATGGGTAAGGGCAGATGGAGGGAATTTGGCCAGGAAACCAGGGTTACACCCCTACTCTTAACAAGAAGTGCCATGGAATTTTTAATGACTAGAGAGTCAGGACCTCGGTTTAACATCTCACCCGAAAGATGGCGCTCACTGACAGTATAGTGTCCCCTTCACTTTACTGGGGCATTAGGACTCACACACACACCACAGGTTGAGCGCCCCCTGCTGGCCTCACTGACACAACTTCCAACAGCAGCCTAGTTTTCCCATGTGGTCTCCCATCAAGGTACTGACCAGGCTCAGCCCTGCTTAGCTTCAGTGAGTAACCAGTCTTGGGCTGCAGGGTGACTGGCTGTGGCCATAAGATACTGTATCCCATAATATATACCTGGACTCTGGTCTTATTTGGCAATACTTACTTGCCATACTTTTTGGGTATGGCAATAGCCATAGTACTCAACAAAAAAAACACTGAATGGGTCAAAATGATAAATTTTTCTTTTATTCTAGAAATCATTAGAGAATATTAAGTAAAGATCATGTTCCATGAATTTATATTTTGTCATTTTTCTACTTGAAATATATCAAACCCAATTTTTGATAAGTAGTTCAGGGTTCAACGCCCAGGATTTTTTCTACTAGCTCAATCCGGCTAGTGCTTAAAATTTTTACTTGCCCTGCCAATATTTTCACTGGCCCTAGCAAAAAAAAAAAGAAAAGTTAATAGCTATTTCTTAGCCACAAATTAAATAATGTGTCAAAAATGTGTGTAAATCTAGAATTTAAATATTTTAAAATGTTAATAAATGTATAATGAGCAAAATTCAAAGTGTTATGCAAACAAGAATAGCAGTATGGAAAATGTGCAGGTATTTCATTGCAAAACAAATAGTGGCTAACTTTCCAAACTGACGGCAAACTGTGCAAAACATCACTTCGTTAGAAAGAGATGTTTTCTTTAAGCCTCATAATTTAATGTTGCTGCCATGCTGCCGTCCCTTTGCTGTACTGGTTGTTACCAGGTTACGAAAAAAACATGCTCACAACATCCAATCAGATAGGAGAAACCGAAAATATGGTGTTTACGACATCACAAAGAAGGTAGCATTTAAAGGCTTAAAAGCACGAACTGTTTCTCGATTTTTTTTTTATTTGCACACAATTGGCAAATAGACAGACAAATTAAACTCCAGAAATCTCTCACGCTGGCTCCAGGCCATCGGGTTATCCTTATTGTTGAGCCCTGTATCGTGCATTGCTAAGCACTTCATTTAGACAGAATAAAATGCTAATTTCTCAGTATTTCGATTTTTTTAAACTCTAAAATTTCAGATTTTATTATATTAAATATACAAATATATAAATATAAAAAGTTTATTATATAAATAAAGTTTATTATGTTATATATAAAAGATCTAAATATAAAAAAGCAAACATCCTAGTAGACATTAATGGAAAGATTATTTATTCACATGATTTCAGGGGATGTATAAATTTCAATATCAAAACAATTGGTTTGGTGGTCAAGGCTCACGTATAAGAAAATAATACATTACACAGTAGCCAACGCAGTGTTGATTTAAACTTACATCACTTACACTTCACACATCAGCCCTTCTGAAGACCTTTAAATAGTGCATCAAACAGACTTTTAAGTATTTGTTAAGTACAGTGTGTTAAGACAAATGAGATGCATTTGTGAAGCCAAAAATGCCTTCTATGCTGTATCTGCACTCCAGTAATACAATGTTCTGTGTTTGTCATTATAATCTGCCTGAGGGTTACCTAAATAATTTCTTTTGCTCTTTCTCTCTTTCTTTCTCTACACTGAAGGTTGAAGGTTTGCACTGATTGCCCTCCTATTAAAGATGCATAACAGCCATTCAAACACTCAGCCAGTGCATAAATCAATTACTGTGCAATCACTGTAGCAAGTGTTGTTCTCACTTTAGTCTAAACGGATTTAACTGGAGGAAAATGTCGAAAACAGCAAGGGCACATGCACTACCCTGATCTCCATTGTTTCAGCTACAATGCTGGCATCAGGGCAGAACTGAGATCAGATTCGTCAGCTCCATATTCCCACTGTTCTCAGACAAAATAGAGCCAGGCGACAGCCAGAAACAAGTCATAAAAAAAGTGTCTGGCCTGCTAAAGCACACTGGGAACTAGGTTTTAATGAGGGTTTTGTGTGCGCGTTGGAAAAGACAAATGCAATCAGTGAGCACAATGTGTTTCAGGCTGGGAAGTGATAGTGATCAGATAAAGTCATGTAGGAAATTTGTTTATTTTTCAACAATAAATCATGATTATAGACATGCCCTCATCGCAAACTGAATAAGGGGATGGATTAAAACCAATAAATAGTATATTATAAATAATATATAAATATATTTAAGTAAATTAAAAATATATATTAAGTATATTATAAATAAAAATACTCAAATCATTACTAAATGTTACACATGACTATGCTAATTTGGTAAAATTAATGACAAACAAAAGTGTAACTAAAATCATTTAAAATGCAATTAGGAATCACAATATAATCAGGTAATGGAAAAAAATGGATATTATGAAGATTGCAACTTCAAAATGCTATTAAATGACACCTATGATGTTTGAACAGAACTGTGTGTGTCCACAGTTATCTTGGAGTGATATAAACACAATATATCTCTTTTAATTTCCTGATGTTAAAATAGGATCCAAATGCCCGCCATTTTGAGGCCCATCGAGACGTGTCGTAGGAGTGTGGTTTCCCCGCCCACCAAATTGATTGACAGACACGTAATAATATGTCACCATAGTAACGTGTATAATCATATCAACAAGATAGGACGTGCGCAAAGCAACTGGGTTTAAAAGAACTGTTCAGCTCATTGTGATCATCAGTCATCATCAAATGTGATCAAGAATGAGTTTTACGAATTTAAAACAGTGCATGTTTGTACTGAATTACAGCGATTTTACCGTCTTAATCATCAGATTTATTTTGTACATTAACATAACAGATATACAAACAGCAGTGTATATTAAAGTATATCCTGTCACATTTGCCGTGCAAAAACAGTGCAAAGTAAAAAAAAAAATTAAAGCGCACACTGTGTGTTTGCATGTCCGCTGTGTGTGTGTGTGTGTATGAGTGCATGAACTTTGTACAAACATTGTGTGTGATTCATCGTTGCAGAAAGGCTTGAATTCCACAACAATTACATCAAATAATCATTGGGATCATTAGTATTTCTCACGAACGTTACGTGAGATCTGCTACTTTCATCTCTGTCACTGTGCCGTTTACTGACACCATGCAGCTGTGGTAATTATAGCAGTTAAAGATTAAACTACATCACGTTGCGGTGAGCCTCAAAATCACTGGGATTTGGGTCCTATTTTAACGTCAGGAAATTTTAAAAAAGAGACTTATTGTGTTTCTATCATTCCAATATGACAGTGGACACACTATACCTACATACAGTTCTGTTCAAACAGCTTACAAAAGATGATTTTCATCATAGGTGCCCTTTAATGTCATAAACAAATAAAAAATTGCAATGCTCTCTCTTTATTTTTACTTATTTTTTAGGTATGACAGTTTGTTCTTCATAATTGTATGAAGTAATCTGCTGTTGTTGTTTTTTTGGAATCTGGCGCAACAATCTTTGCAATCTGCTGAGATTTTTTGTGTTTTTGTTTTACATTCAAAGCGATTACATCCATATTTTTCATAAAATACATATTTTTATTGATCCCAGTACTGTCATACAGAGATTTCAATCATTAAACAAAAGCATAGAAACTCTAATTCTAGTTAAAATACACGGTATGTATTGTATGGCTGCACGATTTGTTTTGCTTAAAACCAAGATTCCAAACTTCTCACGATTCTGTAGATGTAAAATAAAGGTTAATATGAGTAGCCAGTTATTATTGTTATTTCTCTTTCAACATATGGTAAAACAACAATAATAATATTAGGCCTATTTGTAGGTCTACTGTTGGTTAAAATGCTCAATTTATTATAGACTTTGAATGATGGACTAAAAATGAACAGACTTTAAAAACTGTTTTTTTATTCATAGTAAAGTAATGACATCAGAATACAACTATTCATAATTCTGCAGTTGAATTATTATGTTAGAGAAATGCTTGCCATTTGTCATTGACAACATTATTAGACTATTTTTTCACTGGTAAAATGAGACATTCGTCATTATCAGATTCCCTCTTGCATTATATTCAACTTATAGTCTAGAGTAGTTATACTAACACTGTTAAACATTTATTTTTATGTACAACACTTTTGTGTTCACTATGAAAGAATAAACATATCAAATGCTTGTCATAATCATAACTCTAAAAAGCAATTTAAATAATTTGCGCGTCGGTTTCACTTTTACTGCCGAGTGTGCTCATATCATGGTCGACGCCGTCACTCTAACGTAAAAAAACACACACATGCATATCATACTTCCCATGTGGCTCCCAAACGATCGCTCTGTGCACCAAACTGAATGTTATTTACAACTTTATTACCTGTAATTCACAGACTATGCAGGTTCTGTTCACTACAGTAATCATTGGCAGACACGCGCGCATCCTCTCAGTAGTAAACAAACAGTACATGAACTGACGTGATTTTACAGGCACGAATACATCATTACATTAAGACAGAATTGACATATTTGGGTGAATTATACCTTATAAATACAGAATCTGACAGCTTTAACATCATTTGGAGGTGTCCATGTTGCTGAACAATGTATATAAAACAATGTAAAGTCTTGCGCGACTGCCTTTACGCTTCTCTCCTGCCCTTAAAAATATAATCGGCTGAATCATAGAAAAGCTGAATTAAGATTGTGCATAGGGTCAAATCGAGATTACAATCTTTTTTGATCAATCATGCAGCCCTAATGTACTGTATACACACATACATTCATATCAGGTTTGCTACGGATTACACAATTTGAACCAAATCTGTATAATAAACACATTGCATAAACTAATAAAGTGTCTGAGGGTTGAAAAGAGCATTTACACTCAAACAGACAACCTCTTATTCACAAAGATCACTCCGCATATCATCAGTCTATCAGAATAGAGAGTTTCATTGACTTTTCTTCATCCGCAGCTGAAGAACAATGATCCATTAATGCTGTTATTCCTCCTCCAGCGACTCAATCTCACACTGGTAATATTGTAAGCACTTATTTCTTTGGCAGAGTGAGCCAATTTCTGGCTGACTTCCAGTGCTGTTGTGAAGTCTGTGTGTGTGCGTGTGTGTGGCCTACGTTCTTTTGTCAGCGTAGAGCGCAGTATAATCGTGACGCTGTTAAAAGCAGATAACAGCCACACACAAGCAAATATGAGATATTTTGCAATATCACAAAACCAGGAGCATTTATGGTAATGTGTTTCCCCTAAAGCTTTGCTGTTTCTTTGTACCTCAAAGACTGTGAGCTCCCCATAAGCTTTCACATACAATAACAGGCAAATAAACAGAGGTGACAGCTCAAAAGAGAATAAACTACATGCCGTTAAAAGACAATATGTCTTTCAGGCATCATTCATCTGTCATTTATGGGTGGCTGTCACTGTGCTGGAAGCCCACCTGTGAGTGAGGCCTGCGGGGGGATGTAAACAGGTTGTGTAATCCCTGCTTTACCACATGCACGGAGATCAGGGGAGGACATGTTGGATTGAAGTTTTTAATGGCTTCTTGGATACCTATTAGGCATGTGCCGGTATCACATTTTCATGCTGCGATTAATTGATTGAGCTTTTATCACGGTATACGGTATTATCACGATATTGTAATTTTACTAGAGAAACAGGTAAAAAAACACAAAAAACTTCAATAACAAAACTTTAATAACTTTTTAATTAACTAAAAGTACTTCAAATATTTAAATACAAATAAATATAAATAAAACAATACACAAAATAAAAGTAAACTTGAGCAATTATATCAAAGTGAATGTGCAAAAGGGAAACTGTCTTCGTAATCCCTCTGCATTTTTTTGGAACCCAAAATATTTCCAAACTTCTGACTTTAACCTTTTTAAAGGGGGATAAATTGTCGGCAGCGTTCCTCCTTATCAACTCATATTCTATAAAACACAAAAGCCATATATATGAAATAAATAAATAAATACAAACTTTAATCTCAATTTAATTTCTGTATGCTGTCCATAAAGATATTTGTTGAGTTCTAAAAAAATACACTATTCATTCATTTATTTTTCTTCGCATAAGTCCCTTGTTTATCAGGGGTCGCCACAGTGGAATGAACTGCCAACTATTCCAGCATGTTTTATGCAGCAGATGCCTTTCCAGCCACAACCCAATATTGGAAACCACCCATACACACTCATTCACACACACTCATACACTACAGCCAATTTAGCTTATTTAATACACTATTGACTCAGCCTATATTCAATAATAAACATAACAAAAACTGCCTGATAATGCATGGGTAAATCTTCAAAGGGAACAGTGTTACATTTTAACCTCTTTCACCTCATCCTGCTTGCTGTTTCACTATCTAAACAATGAAAACATAATATAAGTCAAATTTGTTTCATTTTGATATTATGATTAACAGACACCAAACAGCCTCGTGTAGCTGCATATTTTTATGAGCATCATCTTCACACTGCATATTTATAACAAAACAGGGCTTAAATATAACTGTCTCCTTTCATTTCCATTGAAAAGAATGAACTTTACCCTGTCTCTTTTGCAGAATATCAGTTTTAATAACCAATAATGGCCATTATAACAGTATAACGTACATTAAATTTAAACGATAAAGGTTAGCAATCAGTCAATGTGCAGATTCAGTGTATGTGGTTACATAAATTAATATATTAGCTTATCTTTGCACTCAGCCAAAACAGTTAACTGAAAACAAGTGATTCAAAAGACATAAGAATTGTTAGATAGAGACAACAAGATGAATTCAATATCACGTTTAACAGCTATAGTGAGATGAGATCATCCAGCAGATGAACTGTCTGACATGCACTACACTCTCACCTGGGGTTTATGCTCACCCGCTGAACTAGTGGCTGCAGCTCTGGGCAGAGAGTGTGTGGTCACGAGATTTGCGTTTTTAGCCGTGTACTAGAATGAACAGAGAACTTTTCAGAATCGCTAAATGAAACGCCGGTGTATTTCCCGCGATTTCTCTGCGCCTCCCTTGCGTTTCTTCTCTCTGACTGTCTCGACTATTTTGACAAATACACACAGACGACGCACGCTCACGCGGAGTCCAAAATAGGAGTTTGTGATTGGGCCAGCCCAATGTCAATACCGAAAAGAGCCAATGGGCTGCAGGGTGTCACATGGGCCGGCCCGGTCTGTCTGTCCGGGAAAAAAAGCATCTACTTTCAGAGAGTCACAGATCACAGCAGCGTCAATCAATAAGGCAGAAAAAAACGATAGGCTGCTAAGCCTTTTATGGGCCGATCAGATCATAAGACGATGATCAGCCCGGCCCAAAAAGTACGTCGGCCCACCGGGAAAGTGCCCGGTCTGACAGATGGCATGCGTGTGAGGATTATAGCGCGGTGGCAGCGGCGGCGCGCACACAGGGCTTCTACATGCGGGGATTGTTTACATCAGAGTGCGCATCAGTTCTGCGCAGCATATACGCAGTTTTTCTTCAAGCGGTTGATGGAAAATAAGCCAAGGCGCGTTCTAAGAATATAAATTCGGATCTATTATTTTTCACGGTATTTTGAAGTGCCCGCGATAACAATATCGTGCATATTCATTACCGTGATTTATCGCATTACCGAATACCGGCACAAGCCTAATACCTATGGAGTCATATTTCTGTTATAGAATAAATGAATGAATGAATGAATGAATGAACGAACGAACGGATGAATGAATGAATGAATGAATGAATGAATGAATGAATGAATGAATGAAATTTGCGGTTCATTTAGCAACGCCTCAAAGCAGGGAATAAGCTTTTTAGTTTTCGTCTTTTTACCTCAGAAATGTCAGCTATTTCTTGTAGTTGCATGATACAGACTTGCATATGAGTTTATAACTTAAAATGCCAAAAAACATCAGAATAGTGAGGAAAAAAATGTAATAAATTGCAAAGTTGTAAATCCAAAAGAAACTCTAACAGCGACTTTTATTTATTTTCATCTTTTTTATCTACAAATTTTATTTATTTATTTTATATCCCACAATTTCAGGTTATGAATTCCAAATTGCGGGAAAAAAACTTGTGAAGACATGCAACTGCAAGACATGAAATTGGCACAATCAGTAAATTAATAATGTCGAGTTAAAAACTCGCAATTCCAGCCTGATCTCACGAGGAAACGTAAGTATTTTACATTTTGTTGGTTTACTGCCTAATTTGTATGAATTTGTATGAGTTTAGTCGATTTTAAAAAGGAGGTGTGGCACCCAACCCCACCCCTAAACCCAACCGTCATTGGATGATGAGCAAATCGTACTAAATTGTACGAATGAGATTCATATAAATTAGTCACTAAATTAAAAATTTACGCATTGCTGTGAGACCGTGTTGGCAATAGGAATGCAACGACTAACCGGTTTCACTATTAACTGCGCTTTAATTCGTAACGGTTAATTAATCGTAAAGGCTTCTCACACTACATTCTGCATGTAACAAAACTGATGAAATTAAACAAAGTTATGCCAACTGTGCGCTAGTTTAAAGTTCCGAGTTTGTACACCAAAGCTAATACACACGCACACTGGAGTAAAGACTGATTTTCACTTTGGATCAGGCTAACTAAGGGCCGTTCACATATTCCATGTTTTGTTTGCTCAAATTTGTTATTTTCAATGGAGTTGCGCAGCTTGCACATGCAAATTGGCAGCGAGCGGCACAGTTTCACACTTTCCAGGCACACCTAGTTAAAAGAATGCTGCGAATGCACCACGAGTCACATGACATGACACATGACTGACCAAAGAGAGAAAAAAACAACAACAAAAAGAAAATACTAAGCAAGTTCATAATATAGCTGATCAAAAGTGCCTTTAAGAAAAAGGTTTAGCAGACTTTGACTACATTTGTTGAAATACTTAGCTAATATGTAGCTTAGGTTTACACTAGATAATTTTTTTTATTTATTCTTACTTTTATTTATTTATTTATTCATTTGTTCATATTTTTACTGTAAAATTATTACTTATGTTTAAATACCAGAAATATTTCTCACTTATTTTTAAGTCAAAAAAGAAATAGAAGAGGCAACAAAGTCAACTTTGAAATAGAAGAGGTTTTCATGTGATTTACTAAACTAGTGGTGTTTGGTTTGAAATGAATGAACGCATCGTGATAACTGTGAAACCGTGATTGTTCTTCAGGCTATAATTGTACAACCAAAATCTATAATCATTGCATCCCTACTTAACAACTCCAAGTTTACATCTTGCAGTTCTGACTTTTTCCTCAGAAAAATATTCTCACCTCAAGTATTCAAGTTATAAACTCACAATTACATCTAACAATCACAATGTTAGATATAAACTTAAAATGGTGAAAAAATAAATTAAAACCAGAGATAAAAACGCACATTTTTTCTTTTCTCTATCCAAAGACAGAAACAGAATTCCCTTTTATTTCCTTTCCAGTGCCTTTCATTCTTGCTTTAGTGAAAAGTACTGCTATAATGAACGTTAAAAACTACATTCAAATGAATTCAAGTTCTAAAAAGGCCTGTCTATTATTAATATCATCTTCACGCTTTTCACAGTTCAAATACAAACAACAAGATCTCCAAATCCCAAAATAGGTCACTCAGAGTTTTCTTATCAATTCAATCGCTTAAACATATGTTGCAACAAATTCCTCATGGTTTGTGCAGAAAAAATATTTAGCTCATTTATAAAGATGAATGCAATAGCAAGTTAGATTCAAAAGCCTAGTGCATTAGCTTTAAAACACTAATGTTGCAATATATAGCAAATGGCCAGTAACATCCGGCTGAAGGTGTAAGGTGATAACCACAGGACCTAAGGGGCCGCAGCTATTTCTGCTTGCAGCGGAGGATTACAGTCACACAGGATTGTGGGAGAGTGGAGGTGACAAGGCTGATCTCAATTCCTCCATAGCCAGGCAGAAGAGAGTTGTAAACAAGACCTTGGCCAGACAGAGTCCACTTATCCTTCATAGTAATGAGCACTGGGTGAAGACCTTTAAATCCAGTGCTGGAATTAATGGCTAAGTAACACTCCCGTTTCCTTATTAGGCAGAACACTTAATTGTGATAAGAATAATTCTGCACTAGACAAATGGGGCTGCTAGCAGATGGGTTCACTTCGAATAACAAACATATAAATAAATATGCAGCTGCTGATACATTGAACACAACAAAGCTTTGGGATGGTAATGTGATAGGTTTCTTTGTCTGATTCAGCATATTATCTACAATAATATAGAATTTGATGTAATTAACCTCATATAGTTTGATATTGTGGCTAACTCTGTGTTTGTCTTCTTACTATTTTAAGACATGAACGTGAACTTCAACTTTAGATCTGCGCTGAAAGTTTCGTTTGCACTTTTTTTTGTGAGGAAAAGTATTGTCATACCCCCAATCCCCCCCCCCCCCCACACACACACACACACACACAAATTAAGTGTCTTCATAACCCTCGTAACACCGTATTTCTCCAAGTAATAATTTATAAAAAATATATAGAATATAAAATATAATAAAATAAAATAATGAAATTTTTTAAATGGTGGGAAAATTAATTAATTAAATAATTTAAGAATAAAATAAAATTAAATATTGAAAAGGTAAAAAAGGTGGAAAAAGTAATTCATTAATTAAATAATTTAAAAATAAAATTTTAACTAAATAAAATAAAATAAAATAAAATAAAATAAAATAAAATAAAATAAAATAAAATAAAATAAAATAAAATATTGAAAAGGTAAAAAAGGTGGGAAAAGTAATTCATTAATTAAATAATTTAAGAATAAAATAAAAACTAAATAAAATAGGTGGAAAAAGTAAATCAGAAGAGAAGGTAGATACGAAAAGGAACATTTCTATAATACCATTAATATAGTTGTATAATTGAATTTAAGCAGTTTGTTTTGTTAATAGCGAAGTAAAAAAAAATACCAATTAAGTAATTCATTAAGTAAAGTAAAAATTTAATATTAATACATAAAAGGCTGAGTGATTAATCGAAAAGTAATCAAAATCAACATTCAGAACCTATAATCAATCTAATTTTTCAAGGTCAATTTTTTCAATTATTTCTCTACATGTGAAGTCACGTAACCCCACTCTGTTAGGCTGAGACTGTTTTATACTTCTGCGGCCACTTTGCAGCCACTTCTGATCTCTGGTCAAGGAGGACAATGCAGCCATTCCTGAGCCTTACTTTGCACTACATTGACGATGATTGGAAGCTGCACCAGACATGCCTTGAGATGGCATATTTTTTTCCATTTCCATTTCCATTTTCCATAAAATTATTATTTACATTAAAATATTTGTTTACAGAAGATGCACTAAATGCACTGTTTAAAATATTATTTACAGGCTATACAAGAGTTATTTTATTTAAAAGAGATACTGCTTATTTTCTACTTTTAATTTGAAAAGCATTGAAAATAATTAATTTTGTTTCCAAAAGTGCAAGATATTTATTTTCACTTTTTTTATAAGAAAAAAGTGACTTTGTTTTCGGCAGTGTGTTTTAATTTCCGGTGTTCAACGTTGATGTTCAATAGATAATCATAGATAGTAGATACTGTGTGTTTCCTTTAATTATTTTAAAATCAAGTAATGCAAAATAATGCTTTGCAGAAGGGCCAAAAAATAAAATTAATTAGGTAAAAAAATAGTGGTATAATTGAATGTAAACAGTTCTTATTCTTAATAGCAAAGTAAAGAAATAACAATTAAGTAATTCATTAACTAAATAATTAAAATATATATTCAATAATTAATAAAATAAAATACAGAAAATGTAAAAATGGTTGGAAAAGTAATTTAGAGAAGAAGGGAAAATCAAAAAGGAAAATTCACATGGTATAATTGAATGTAAGCAATTATTGTTAATAACATATTAAAAATTTAACAATTAAGTAATTCATTATTTAAATAATTTTAAAGTAATATCAAGCAAATAAAATAAAATAAAATAAAATGCACCATGACGTAAAGAGAATTGTTTAATAATTGAATTGTTGCCTCTGAACCATAATTGAGTTAGCCTATTTTTGACAAGGGATCATTTCTCTTCTATAGGTTTTAAAATAGCATCAAAATCTTTTGACGTCCCTGCTGGAACCTGCTTGAGAAAAGTGGGGGTTGGGAGACTGGTTTCGAGTGTTCAAAAACCTGTTTGCAGTACGTGGGCCTCTGGAGAAGCTGACCAAATTTGATATATGACTATTGCTACAGTCCAGCCAGCACCGCTGAACCGACAGGAGCTGAACTGACCCTGTCAGACAAATGATCACTCAAATAAACCAAACCCAAGGTCAGACAGAATGAGGTCCGAGGGCCTCAAGGACTCGCTCCGGCCTTCGATCTGCTCTCAGCGTTACTAATGATTTGGGAATTCAACTAAGTTTAGAAAAATGTGTTAGGTCAGGGTCATCTGCTGTGTGTCTGTCAGAGAATCATCAAACCTGATGGCTTCTACAGAAGAAGATTTCTCAGATTATTTAACACACAATGGCCTTTAGGAAGCGAGACTGTAAACATTTACTTTTGACAATCAGTCAATTGGATGTTAGCATTGCTCACTGGACTGGAAGACAGTACTAGGACACAAGAAACCAAACATTCTGAGCTTGGCCCACTAAAAGAGTCAGCCAAAATCTCTCTGAAAATAATCTGGAGACTACAGAGAAGACAACTAACACAGAGGAGCGCAAATTCTGTCCTCGTTAGCAGTTTCAAAAATAAAAACGCTGCGTAATAATGAAGAGATTTTGCCGAAACACTGATTAAAACTATTCCTTTGCATGCAAATATTTGTTTGTCAAAGGTAAGTGACTAATTAAGTAGCAAGATTTGTTTCTGTTGCTATAATAGCAAGGAGCCACTATCCAATTTGCACATCACATCTAGAAGCTACAAGTGGTACTCTTTCCTTGCTATCTATAACATATGCCTTGCAGATATTGTGGTGGAATAGCATTAAGTCTTTCTACTGCTTTCATATCCACGCAGTCCTACATCAAAGATATTGCCTTGTATATATGTAAGCCAGGGGAAATGCATGGAGAATTAAATCTTTAGGAAGGATTTGTAGGAAATTCAACCCTGATCACGATGCCGTTTTTTTTTCTCTTTTGTTCCCAGTGCTGCTACATCATAACGCTGGCCTACAGGAATGACAAATGTGTGCTGACGCTGTGCCGGACTGCACTCCAGATGGGATGAGAGTGTGTTTATGGTGCCATAGTGGGTTTACGTCTGCTGACACACTAGCTCAGATCAAATCAACTCCCAGGTAGAGCGTATGCATTATGCAGATAGATGCTACAGAACATCAAGGCAGAGGCACTGAGCATGATATTTGATCAAGGGAGGCTCCATTATAACTGGGGTAAATTTTAAGCTAGTCACTCCCAGTTTTTCGGAAATATTCATTCTATTTTAATGAATTTACTTTTGTTTCGTTCTACGTGTTTCAGGCAAGCATGTAAAAAATTAAATTCAATCAAATGACCAAATACTCTCAGTAAACTTTCATCTATTATGAGACTATGTATGGTATTAGTGGAGCTGCACATCAATGGGGTTCAGTGTTTAGGTTTTCAACTGTGACATTTGCATTACACTGAACTATACTGAACTGAAGCAGTTTTAATTTACTACAACTTAATATATAAGCTACGTTGACACAATCTACTTTGTAAAAGCACTTTTTTTTTTGCATAGAAAGGACTTTTTTACATAGAAGTACCATAATGGGTTCCCAAAACATAAAGAACAGTGAATGTTAGAGTGTTAGACTTTTGTTTCGGAACCTGGCGTATTTCCCCAATAAGCGCTATTTGTTTGGCATATGTGAATCCAGCAATCGCTCTCAGATCCGCGCCAAAACAAACGGTCCAAGATCGCCTGAATGAGGTGGTCTTGGCTCGATTGAAACGAACTGTGGAGCTGTTTATCCGTTAATAAAATTGACCGAACCGCAGTCTTGGTTTATCTGTTAATTCTCTGCATAATATGAAGCCTATATTGCATAATTCTAGGCAAGGCTATGTATAAGAAAGTCTTACCTCTGATTTATACTTGGTGACAGTGTCTGTGAGTGTCACCAATAAAAAATTCAAGTGCAGCATTTCGCTTATAATGTCTTATTGCTCATTGCCATAAATTAAAATAAGGACGCATGACAGCCGAGCAGGACTCTGTAAAATAAACCATGAAACTCTGACCAATGTGAGGAGAGTTTGCTCACACATGACTTGTTTTAACTACTTTGGTCCGTTTAGAAACTTGCTGTGTGAAAGTGAACCACACCAAGAACAAAAATAAACATTGCAACAATTTGAATCCCTGTTTCAGAACAAAACAATCGATCTACAGGTGTGAAAGCATGCTAGACAAAATATGACTGTTATGACCACCGTGCAAAAGCAATTATTAATCAAATGACCAAAGAGATGCCTCTTTCAATCCAGCAGTAAACTTAACTGCTGTACTCAATTACATTTGGGGCTCTGACACTGAAAAACCTTTGTTATTTCCTTCAAAGAACCATTCAGTGAACTCTTTTTTTGTAGCAACCCTTTGTTTAATGAAAAGTTTCCAGAGATGTTATAGGTTTAGATGACCCCAAAATTAAAATTCTGCAAATTTTTAAAAAATGTTGTCATTCCAAACTCATAAAGAATCTTAGGTGCATAATTTTGAGTTAAAAAAATTAAATCTTATAAATTTACTTCTAGAAACTCAGCAAACATATTTTTGTTTTAAAAAGTTGTTTAATAGATGTTTAAACATAGTCGTCCTGGCTAAAACAATGCTACATTTAAGCTGTCAGTGAAAATCTAATAGACGTCTAAGAATAGGCGAAAACTAAACTAGTCATCAAATAAGTAGAAATTAATGACTACACATATAAAGTCTGTCTAATCTGTCTATTTGACGACTAGTCTAGTTTTGGGCTATTTTTAGATGTCTATTAGATTTTCAGTGACAGCCCTAGTTTAGCCTTTTTTAGCCAAGCTGTCTACGTATAGATGTCTATTAGACATCTATTGAACACAAAATTGCTTGCTGGGAAAGGACTGTTTATATTGTTCAAAAAAAGATGAGAAAAGAAATCCATATGAATTATAAACCTCAATCCAACCAAACTTTCTAAAGAAACATGATGGTAAAGAAAACAAATTTTACTTGATTTTAATTTTGGTCACTGGCGGTTCATTCCGCTGTGGTGACCCCTGATGAATAAAGGGACTAAGCCAAAGGAAAATAATTGAATTAATAATTTGGTCACAGAAGCTCTACAATGTTTGCTTGACACACAAGTACCAATGAGGTTCCTTTTTGAGCTTCCACATGGACCAATCAGGTGTTTCCTGGTGCAGCATCAAACAGGTATGGTTGAACTTCAGCTCATGTTCAATGATGAATGTGTATACAGTATTTGACTAAAATCCTAAATGTAATTTTTTCATCATATGAATATAATATAACTGATATAAGTGATCATGTCTGTTCAAAATCTTGTGAAAAAAAAAATGTGGAATGATTTTGGGAGTGCAATTACTAAAACTAAAAACAAGAAATAAAAAAGTAATCATGTTTTAACTTTTATTAAGGTTTACAATGCAAATCTAATTAAATGCACTTGTTTGATTAACAAAGCAAGTCTCTCATATAATATATCTACTAGGGCTGCACAATATTGGAAAAATCTAACATTGTAGTATTTTTTATTCTGCAATATGCATTGCCATAGGAATACAATTTCACAAGATGTACTCAAAAAATGTCGTTTGCGGTTTGTTGACATTTGCTGTTTTAAAACTACTGATTTAAATTGAGCTGAATTAACCCAATTCTGGAGATTTTTTTAGACAACTTAATTGGTAATATGTTCAACCCACTTAAATTTGTAAATAATAATAAGTTAACTTAATTCCTTCATATTGTCCCACCTCAAATCGATTGTACTGTATGGAACCCAGCATTTTTTACAGTGTGAGGTGAATAACTATTTGCAAAGAATTTATCATTTTAAATTGATTGGATGGTTTAACAAAAATTCTAATTGAATTATTGTTTCCACTCCCACTCTTTTAATAATGTTATATAGTGTCATCATTTTAAGTGAGTAGTCAATTTTGCACAAATACATTGAAAGCATCTTTATTTTATACATAAAAAACAGGTTTGAAATGACATGAAGGTGAGCAAATGATGACAGTTTTTTAAATGTATTTATTTTGTAGAAGTAAATGCTAATTAAGAACCTTTGTCATTTAATTTTGTCAATTAATATTTATGAGACAATTGTGCGTATTATTTATAAAGCAATTTTTGGAGATTGATAATAGTCTTTGTCACAGTGACAGTCAATTAATCCAAAATGTTCTTTTGTGCATACATAACAAACACTAAACTAACTCTATATGCCAAGATCATGACAGTTAATTAAATTGCTTTGTTTGTTTCTAATAATGACTCACGATCATTTATAGCCAAAAACTCAAATAGGATCAAATGCAGTTATTTTACAGACAAATAAAGGCAAAAATAAAGTGTGCCACTGTTACAGATAACAGTTGTATGGAAATTTGTGTTGACAAGATCTGAACACTGCAGCCAAACTGGGTTCCACCTCATTGCTCTCAAAGGCCTGGCATGACAGGACAGTGGTGACGGAGGCACTTCTGTGTATGTGTGTTTGTGTGTGTGATTGATGTAAGGGATGCTGAGTCATGAATGCTGACACAGAAAGAGCAGGGTAGGACAACTTCAGGCACCTCATTCTATCTCTAAACAGTCACACATTCATTGGCTGATGTTTTGGCACCTATACAGGTTTATACAGTATGCACCCCCATTATTCTTTTCCTATATCTGCTATAGTATTTACTAGAATCTTTAAGGCACTGAAACCCTTGAAATTCACTCTGCTGAAGGCAGGAGGATCGAACGAGAAAAAAAGAAAAAGACAGACAGAAAGCACAAGGAATAGAAAAAAGCAACCCAGGCTCATTCTGAAAAAGTACCTCAATACACATTTCTGGAGAACGCCAAATATGTCCCATTACCTACGTTTTTTGCAGCTTTTGTTTTCGCAAAACCACCAGAAGCCGCTGTGTACGCTTTTTGAGATCTCAAATTTCTCTCGCGAGTGCTATTCGTGACTGCTGTTCTTATGTAAATCCACCAGAGGCCGCAGTTGACTGACTCTTTGACTGACTAAATGACTGACTAAATGACTGACTGACTGACGGAGCGACCGACCCTCCCCTTTTCCTAAACCAAACTAATAGTATTTTCAAAAACACAGATTGACCCATCTACCCGCTTCCCTAAACTCAACCGACAATTTTAAAAAGCAATACAGAAAAAAGCCCCTGCCTGATTTTTACCACATTTTCTGATTTTACCACATTCTCACGCTGTTGTTTCCATGTTTATTTTATTTTTTAATTTCTGTTTTTGTCTTACCTATTTTCTGGAACCGTTCTTCCCCAGACTCAAACCCTGTCATTGTGGTTAACTCCTCTCTGCACCTCTAGTCCACTGACGTATGTGGCGAGCTACTGGACAAACTGGTAACAGCGGGAAAGCCGTCCATACGGAGGTAAGCAGTCAGCTGTTAGCGCGAAAAGGAATCGCGCCATACGAATTTCTGGCTACATAATTCGCATTCTCCAAAAGCGTATATACCAGAGGTGTCCAAACTTTTTGGGCCGAGGGCCAGATGCAAAAAAAAAAACGTTGTCCTGGGCCAAATTTTACATACATCACACAGACACGCATATATATAAAAATTATTTTAATTCGTCGTCCAACTGTGCAACACTCATCAGACACTCATTAACTTCTCCTTCAGTGAAGGGTTTCCTGTGCTGTGCGATTAGCTAAGCTACCTCAAAACTAGCTAGCGTAGAATTTTCTTGCACTTTATTAGCACGAAAAAACTGCTGTTGTTGAGCTGATAGGGCCGCTGCTATTTGTTTTACTTTATGATCTCGTTCGACACCAGTATAACAGCTGAAGGCCTGATATTTTGTTTCATAATGTCTTTTAATATTATATTCCTTCATTACTGCATCTGATTCCTGGCAAATTAAACAGACACATAATCCGCTGACCTCTGTGAAGAAATATTCTTTGCCCCAATGTGACAAAATTTCCTGCACTCACTGTTGATTTTCCTTTTTCTCGGTTGTGCCATGGCTCACCAAAACGTGATTATGTTTCAGTTTGTTCGGTTCGTTTTACTTCATAACAGAAACTGCTTCCTAAATAAAGGCAAGTCATAGCAACACCAGGTGGTTATTTTTGAATTACTTTCATTTTTGTATAGCAGGCCAGATTCTATTAATATTTATAAAAAGCCTCGCGGGCTACCACAAAACTGATTGTTGGCCGCAGATGGCCCGCAGGCCGTAGTCTGGACACCCCTGGTATATACAGTAGGGCTACATTTTCAGAATGAGCCTATGTTATAAAAAAGACTAAGGGGGTTTTCCAATACTTGCTTGTTTGCTATGTTCCCTCAGTGGTGCAGAAAATAGAGGGCAGTTGAAAATGGCAGTTGACCATAAGAAATCTAGGCAGCAGCAAATGAAGAGAGACCAAGTGACCTCTGTGTAATTGCTCTCTATTTTCACTCGCTCAAGGCTATCATGCCCAATGTAGTGTACAACACGCTATTGTGCATTCAAATGCCATGTGTCGGGTTGTCAGGTAAGTTTGAGAGTTGGTGTTAGATGGGTAAATCTGCCTTGCAAATTTCTATAGTAAAATTGTGTGATTACTGTATGTCAGGATCTTTAAGTGCATGTTCAACAAAACACTCCGGGTCTCTTGTGGAGCATGCATGCCTGTTCATTTGTTGGTAGCTCTCCAGTCTTTTTTTGCCTTTGCCACGAGACACAACCCGGCCACTGCACTCATTCGCTTGCCATCTGTCTGCAGCTGAAAACACTTGCTCTCCATACGGTAGCGTGCCGGTGGCAGCCCCATCCCCAGCTGACAAGCAAAATGCTTTGAAAGAGTGAATAAAGCAAGCTCAATTGGCTGATGTGACATTGTTTTATCAGAGTGAGCTGGTGCCGAGAGCCGTGTGTCCTGAACTAAGAGGAAAAATAGTTTAGGATTAGTTTAGATAGTGGAACATGTGGGCAAAGCTTGTCCATCCGCTCATCAGCTGAGAATGCAATTTAGCAGCTTGCTGCAGGAATGCAAACCATTTCTAAATCACAGAACAGCAAGGCATTTGCCAAGTAGGCATGACAAACAGAAAAACAGCCCAAAACTTTTCCCATAAAGGGATCATTATGAGATGCAGCAGTCATGCCCTTGCAGCATCAGCTGACTGAAGCACAAGACTCAAAGGAGAACTGCTCCTCAATGATCTTTCATTGGTTTTTCATTCTCTGTTGGTGAGCATCTCCTCATCTGACAGATTTCCACAGCATGAAATCAGTAATAATGAATCTCACTGATATGATTGGATAAGAGCTGAACGAATGCATCCAAGTGTATCTGAGTGACATCAAACTGGACACACCAGTAAACAGAGAACGCTTTTCTAAGTTGTATCATGAGACATTTCGTTTACACAAATAGCATAGGCAACACGATTGTGCAGTGGGTAGCACTGTCGCCTCACAGCAAGAAGGTCGCTGGTTCGAGCCCCGGCTGGGTCAGTTGGCATTTCTGTATGGAGTTTGCATGATCTCCCCATGGGTTTCCTCCAGGTGCTCCAGTTTCCCCAACAGTCCAAAAACATGCGCTATAGGTGAATTGAGTAAGCTAAATTAGCCGTAGTGTATGAGTGTGTGTGTGTGTGTGTGTGTGTGTGTGTGTGTGTGTGTGTGTGTGTGTGTGTGTGTGTGTGTGTGTGTGTGTGTGTGTGTGTTTTCCAGTGCTGGGTTGTAGGTGGAAAGACATTCGCTGCGTAAAACACATGCTGAATAAGTCAGTGGTACATTCCGCTGTGGCGATCCCTGCATAATAAAGGGACTAAGCTGAAAAGTAAATGAATGATTATATATGAATGAATAAACGGGCATACAAATTTTTCCGAGACAATTTTCTATAATGTATATTTCTATTTCAAGATTAAGCCAAGTGGTCAAGCATCTTTTTGACATATAGCTTTTGTCAGTTTCAACACAGGTTAAAAAGTAAGAGAAACACTCTTAAAATTCAGAGCAAATGAGAATCGTGTAACTTTGTGATGATAATAATAACATGAATCAAAAATAAAATCAGGTTTATATTTTTTATTTATTCATTCATTCATTTTCCTTTCGGCTTAGTGCCCTTATTAATCAGGGGTTGCCACAGTGAAATGAACCGCTAACTTGCAACCCAACACTCGGAACACTCTTGCATTCACACATATACACTACGGCCAATTTAGCTTAATCAATTCACCTATACCACATGTCTTTGGACTTGCGGGGGAACCGGAGCACCCGGGAAGAACATGCAAACTCCACACAGAAATGCCAGGCTTGAACCAGCAACCTTCTTGCTGTGAGGCGATCGTGCTACCCACTGCACTACCGTGACACCCCATCTATTATTTAATTATATTATAATATTTATATACATTTTTTATTATATTATAAATAACTTAATTATTTTTATTATTCAAACATTGTTATAGCTTTTTATTCTGTTTTCTTTACCTGTGTTCAGTTTCTTTGACATAATCTACATGGCTAAAAGCTCTATAGAAATAAAGTTGAATTAAAAGAATTAAAATGACCTATTAAGTGATTGAGGTAAAGTTGGTTTTACATTCACACATTTGTTCAGTGACAACTTCTGACATGCTCCCTATATTGTATACCATTGTACTTTGAATATTCAGTCTGAAATCACATATAAGTATGACTTAAAAACAACATTAGCACAATTTATTTGACTGTGAACAATGTTGTACTTTAATAATGATTGGCTGTTAATATAAATTCCACTATTTAGTATTTGCAAAGAACATTTTGTGAAATTATATAATAATAAGGAGAAAGTGTAAATGTGTGAATATAAAACCAACTTTGCCTCAATTATTCAGCTGAAATAACGTCTTTGGGACAGGTCAGTAGCAAGAGGTCAAACGCTTCAATTACAGTATATGACAGCAGAATGAGACCAAATGGTCTTATTTCACAAGGTCGATATAAAGTTTATCTTATCATAAGAATTATATTGCTTTAAACATTTGCATTAGCATTTCATTCATCTTTGTGATTACCAAAAAGAAACAATGGCAAGAATTTACTCACCACTCGTGCTCATGATGCTGAGACAATAATCCAAGAGTAGCTACAATTTAATATCCAGACAGCAGCGGTCGACTATTGTTCCACCGAATAAAATCCAGTTACTGAGCCTCAGCTTGAAGTCAGAGTCGAGCCGTCAGAGTGGGATACAAACTCGCGGAATAATTAAGACAAATGTTAACGCTCCCAATGTGATTCCCGGATCACAGGAGGGCAGCGATCACTTGGCTGATAATGGGAACGGTGGGCTTAAAGTACAGCAGCCCGCGAGAGCAGGGCGGACGACCGGCCTCAAATAAAGCGGAATGTTGTCAAGTCACATTCCGTGATCTTGTGCCGTTTTCTCGGGTAAAGCAAGCCTGAGACAGTGTTGCGTACAGTGGACGAGGCGCTGTCACTGTACTCGCGCGCTCGCATCTATGGAAGCGCGCACCGGGGTGACGTCACGCAGCGGACTAGAGGAGCAGCGTGTTTGCTCGCAGCTCCGCCACACTGTGAGATTTGCTGATTATAACGGCAGCGCTCCGGTTTCTTCTTGTCTCTTGCAGCGGATTTGAGGTGTGAGGTCACATTGGGGGAAAGTTGAAGGGTAGGGTGGGTTTTCGCAGATTACGGCATTTACCGTGGGCTGTGTGGATATATAGCGCCCTCTTATGTAGACACGGTGCAAATAGACACAGCAGACAAATTGGCTTAATTTAGAAACCTGCCCGCCAACAAAAGCTCCTTATTATGACGATAATTAGCCGTTTAGAGAAGAATTGCGCGCCAGGAAAAGAAAATTACCACGCTTTATGTGTAATGTATATTATAAAAAAGATAATTAAGTTGCCTAATCATTAGTCATTTAATAATGTTGATTACACTATACATGTAAGAACATATGATACTCATTTAATATAACAATAAAATCAATTTAACATTTAAGCAAAATAAAATTACACGTAAAATGTAGGCTATATAAAATAATAATAAACGAATAATATTAATAATAATAATAATAATATTTCCTTACATTTATACATCGCTTTTCTGGACATTCAAAAGTGCTTTACACATTTTTGGGGGGAATCTCCTCATCCACCACCAGTGTGCAGCATCCAGGGGCAGATGTAGTGATTTTGGGGCTTTATATATATATATATATATATATATATATATATATATATATATATATATATATATATATATATATATATATATATATATATACATATATGTGGTAAAGCACCTTGTAAAGGTTTTGAAACGATTTGTTTTCTTAAGATGAATTCACAACTAAAAACAATACATGAACTATATCGTTTTTAAAACTAAATCTTTACTAATTTGATTGCTTCATGATTGAAGGTGGGGGACATTTTCGCGCGGATGTAATAATTAGCCTACGTTTAAATTAAAAATGTTAGACCCCCACCTTACAATATATGATAGAAAACAATGTTATAATTTATAGATATCATCTGCTATTTATTTGGGGGACCACAGATTTCCTGGAGCCCTAAGCGGCTGCTTACCTTGCTTATTGGTTAAATCCGCCTATGGCAGCATCCACCTGGATGACGTGACGGCAGCCATATTGCTCCAGACCACACACCAGCTGATTGGTGGAGAGGAGACAGAGTGAAGCCAATTATGATTAGGAGGTCATGCTTAATCAAACTGGCTGTAGGCATATAAAAATAAAAATGGTAAAGAATCTACAAAAATATAAATCTACAATGTACATAATTCTACAAACTACATAAATATATAATAAATATTATTAATTTAGCCATTACAAAATGATGAGGGCCACTGAAATCTTGTTAACTGAAAAATATTAGCAAACAACAAAGTTTGTTCAAAAAGACTATACAAAAACTGACTTTAAAAGAAAGAAAGAAAGAAAGAAAGAAAGAAAGAAAGAAAGAAAGAAAGAAAGAAAGAAAGAAAGAAAGAAAGAAAAGAACAAAAAATAAAGGATTGAGTTTTTCCTTACGGTGATTTATTGTTTGTAAGTAATTTTAAATCAAGGTCACTGGAGAAAAACCTCTTACCTGGCATTTCCCATTTGTTTTACTCGTGACATACACTAGTAGTCACTCTTTCACCACTTTACAGAGGTCTGTGTCTATTGCATAACGTCACAGCCAGCCCAGCATATATTCCTTCATTCATTCATTTTCCTTCGACTTCTTCGTTCCTTTTTTATCAGGGGTCGCCAAAGCGGAATCAACCGCCAACTTATATAACATATGTTTTACACAGCGGATGCCCTACAACCCAGCATTTGGAAACACCATACACACTCATCACACACTCATACACTACGGCCAATTTTAGCTTATCCAATTCACCTATAGCACATGTTCTTGATGTGAGGTGACAGTGCTAACCACAGAGCCACCGTGTCGCCCACATATGTTCATTTATAAAAGAAAAAACTTCACTCTGAATACTGTTGCCTACAGAGAAAAATACAGTATGAATGACTTTACGTCAGTGCTATTTAGAAAAGTAAATCACATTCATATGTTCCCTGTTCAAACATACATTCATCATACACCCACAGACCTGCTCCTTGGTAAACCCTCCTGTAATATTATTGTTATTCAGAATTAATAAAAACCTCAGGGTGTGTGGAGACAGACAGGCAGTTATATTTAACAGGAAGTCTCTTATTTGCAGGTTGTTCTCTTTGTGCGTGTGTGTGAACCCAAAGGCTGTGTGAGTTTGGAGTATTTTACTGTCATGTGTATACAGAAACAAAGGCCAAGAGGAAACAGTACAATGGAGGGATGTGACAGGCGCCTCGCACACTCTACATTTCTTCCTCTCCCAGTCTGTCTATCTCACTCTGGCTGCTCTCTTTGCCTGACCATGTACTGCTCTGCCTGACATTCAGATATTTTGACAGGGCCATAAGGTTCGTGTCTGAGACAGACAGTGTAAGCAGTCAGCATTGTTCTGCCTGCCAGCATCAGCACTTTCCATCTGTATGAGAGAAGTATTTTGTTAATATGTTGTTACGTTTTAGTTCATAGTTTTTCCATTTTGAATTTCAAATTAAATTTTAAGTCTACAGTCTTATGCAAAAATTTGGGCACCCCTCTGTGGCTGCATAATATTGTGCTCTTTCTTTATAAGAGATGATTGCAGTGAAATGCCATTCGGTTTCTAGAGAAAGCTAGATAATGGCATGTTTTTCAGACATAAATATGTAGCGTAGCAGTATTGAGATGTATGAATTTAAATTGAAACTGAAAAATAGGCAATGCAAAAGTTTGGGCACCCTCTCTTATGTGTAGATTTCAAAACCTGTAGTCACTTAATGCTCATTGATTACAGCACAAAATTTATTTGAGAGACTCAGTGAACCTTAACAACCCTAACACAGCTAAAACCAGTTATGAAAAAGGATATTTAAGATAGTTGATGGCTAGTTGTGCTTCTCCTTAGAGTGAACCTGAAAGTAGCAACACTGAAACCTCAAAAGAACTTCCAAATGACCGAAAAACTAGAATAAATCACCAGCATTAATTAGGTGAAGGATGTAAAAAGCTATTGCAAAGGTTTAAAGTCTCTATTTTCACAGATAGAAATATAGTAAGTAAATGGAAGGCCACAGGAACAGTTCTTGTGAAGGGAAGATGTGCTAGACCAAGAAAAATATCTGAAAGGCAAAGGCGAAAAATGGTTAGAATGGTCATAGACAAACAACAGACCACCTCCAAAGAGCTCCAGGACCATCTTGCTGTTGATAATGTCATTGCACGTCGTTCCATAGTTCAGCACATCTTCACAAAGAACAGCTGAATGGAAGGTGATGCAGAAGAAGCCTTTTCTACATTCTGACAATGAGAAGAGTCGTTTGAGGTGTGACAAGGCTCATCTGGACAAGCCAGAATCATTTTAGAAAAATATAGTGTGGACAGACGCCAAAACCATAGGCACTTTGCATGGTGGAAAAAGAACACAGCATTCCTGGAGAAGAACCTGCTCCCTACTGTAAAATATGGTGGAGGGTTAATCATGCTGTGGGGATGTGTGGCAAGCACAGGTACTGGAAACCTTGTCAGAGTTAAAGGTCGCATAGATTCCACCCAGCATTAGCAGATTATGAAGAACAGTGTTCAGGAATCAGTCAAGAGGTTGAAGTTACTCCAGGGTTGGATGTTTCAGCAGGACAATGACCCAATGCACAGTTCCAGATCTACCAAGCAATATATTGTCAGACATGATACAATGTTCTAGAATCGTCATACTAGTCCCCAGACTTGAACATCATCAAAAATTGGATCATAATAAAAAAAATAAAAAAAAAACTGGAGAAATTGTGCAAGGAAGAATGGTGAAACGTTATTTCAGAAAAAGGTGCCTGTACAAAAAATTGTTGCATTATTCTGTTGGGGTGCCCAAATTTTTGTATAACCCACTTATCTTTTGTTAAACAGCCTATTTAGGTCAAATCACTGGTTAGTTATTTGTTTGGCATGTACTGTTTATCATAATACAGTCATTAAGGCATAATTAAACTTAGTGACTCACTCCACACAATTGTGGTATATTTCATTTGCAGATGTTTGTCACATAATTTTATAACCTGCATAGCTTAGATTATCATTTTATAGCCTGCATATCTTTACAAGAGTGTGCACACAATGTTTATTCATTTATTTTCTTTTTAAAGCCATTCCATCATATATGGTTATTTTCATGACGAGAAACAATTAATCCAGATGTAAGTATTTCTTATACACAATTCTTCCTTACAAGTTGGATGAGGGACAATTTGGAATCTTCAATTCACCTAACATACAGTACATATCTTTGGCTGTGGGAGGAAACCAGATTTTACAACCTGCAGATCTGCACAGGAGTGTGTGCACACTTAATATAACCAAGGAACATGTGTTGTGTATTTTTCCCACATGAAATTAATACTATAGTTAAAGTAAATAAATACTATGGTGTTTTTGAACCATACCATAGTAAAGTGTTTTATACTGTATACAACTGTATACTGTAGTATTAACTATAGTCAACTGATAATCTATAATAAATACTGTAGTATTTAGTTTTTACTACAGTAAACCATGGCGTATTTTAGTTTAATAAAGTAAAAAATACAGTATTGGAAAATTTGTTTATCTTATTATAGCTGTTGTGTTAATAACTATATGTTATGGGTTAGCAAAGCACAGATTTATGACAACAGACTAATACAAGTATCTTTCTGTGTAGTATATTATTTCTGTCGCATTTACTATTATAAATGACTAGAATATTTTATTTTTCACATGGGTTGGCAGATGGCCCAACAACATTCTAAAAGGCGCTGACAACAGAAAGTACTTAGCGTAGCCTATACAACATGTAATACATGCTATAAATATGTCAGCAACATCTTAAAATATTGTAGCACATTTTTAAAAATGTATTGGCAACATGCTGGTCATGTGCTAAAGCAAATTACATTCAATGTGCTAACAATGATAAAACATGAAACACAGAATTTCATATCCTGCGTACATGAATCTTTACTAGAGTGTGCACACATCTAATCTGTAGATGGAATATGTTTTTTTTTGCGGATGTTGTGGGCTGTACTGCTAGTTAGGGCACTGGATTTACTATTGTACTGAAAGATGACAGAGTCCACAACAACAGGAAGCTGCTCTTCCTTAGGGCAGCGGTACAAGGGGGCACCGGAACGCAGTACCTCTCTGAACTACCCCCACCGAGTGCTGCCCTGCGGTACATTTACTAGAATGAGCTTTATTGGCCTTTTATTAGTTTTGGTATACAAAAAAAAAAAATGCAGTTTGTATGTAGGATCTCTGTCAAGGATTAGCTCTCTCAAATTGGAAAACTTTGTCCATATGACCTTATGAATGTCTTTCATTTGTGAAACAATTAAATATATACAAATCTTAAGTTATATACAAGGATTTCATTCATGGAATCATTCACTGATTACTAAAGGATGCATTGTGCTATTATTTACTGATAATGCTAATACTGGGCTCATTCTATTTATTTTAATGAGATTGCTGTTTTTTTCTCTGTTTAACTGTGTGTTGCTGCTGTGTTAAACAATGGATCAGCAACAAGTACAAAGAACTAGCACCATCTGCATTATCTAAAAAATTTATCAATACAAAAAACTATATATAAATAGCAAACGATCATGCACAAGAGTTTTAAGTTTATCATTGTCTATGATGGCTGTCCAAATAGTTCAAGTTATTTGTGTGTGCTGATTTGCATAGATAGAGATAGAAAGACAGACAGACAGACAGACAGACAGACAGACAGACAGACAGACAGACAGACAGACAGACAGACAGACAGACAGATAGATAGATAGATAGATAGATAGATAGATAGATAGATAGATTGATTAATAGACAGACACACAGACAGACAGACAGACAGACAGACAGACAGACAGACAGACAGACAGACAGACAGACAGACAGACAGACAGACAGACAGACAGACAGACAGACAGACAGATAGATAGATAGATAGATAGATAGATAGATAGATAGATAGATAGATAGATAGATAGATAGATAGATAGATAGATAGATAGAAAGACAAATGGATAGGTAGATGGATGGATGGATGTATGGATAGACAAATGGATATATGGATGGATGGATGGATGGATGGAAAGATGCACATTGCTTAAATATACATGGTTTCACATCATTTTTTGCAAACAAACTACCTTCTCTTTATTATTAAGTGCCAATTCCCACTATTAACTAAAGTACTGGCTTATATTAAAATATTGGCTGTTTATAAGTAGTTATAAAGTATGATCTTATCCTACATGCCTAATCCTACCCAATACTTAGCACATTAGTCATTTATTTAGCTAAAAAATAATAGTTGTTGGATTGTTAGTAGCAAGAATTGCACTTTAAAACAAAAAGTGTGGCCGAATACTTAACATTGATCTTTTCTGGGTCCTAGCAGACATCAAGCACAACCATCTTTGTGTAATGATGGTCATATTAATTAAAGCAGAAGCATCATTGTTATATTTTACAGAATTTATAAGTTTATTTTATTTGTATGGATAGCATATTTAGAAGTGCAATAAAAGATGGAAAGATGGTTAATAAAAAAAAGATGGTTAGTATTGTATTAAAAGTGGTATAAAATATATTTTTTTATTTATCAAAGTAGTAAATTAAAGGTGTATTTTGGTTCAACTTAATGGTGTGTCAAAAGAACACAGTCAAGTTTATCTTAAGTTTAGTTTAAATAGTACTAAAGATTAACTGTTAGTACATCAAGTACAAAATTAGTAGCTGAAAATGTTAATGCACTTTTTTTCACCTGGAAAAAAAATCTCATTCCCATGCTCAAACAAGATGCTGGCAAATGGATCTTTATCACATCAATTTAATAGATTCTGCAAGAACATTCAGAATGCATTATGCATCACTGCGTCATTTCAACATCCTTGCAAACATGCAAACCTTTCCAGTTTCATTTTTCATTGATCAAGCGTTCATATGTTCCTCCATTTGTATTAGAAAAATTTATTTCATCACTCTCAATTCAACGGAAATGTAAGTTTTAAGGTGCTTATGTAAATCATTTACGTTGACTAGACTTTAAAATGGATTAAATGCACCATGCATCTACTGAGCTGATCTTGAGAATCAATTTTCAGATTCAGGAGCATACAAAATGATTATTTGTTAATAATCACTGGCACAATAGATGAATAGATATAAATATGCTAACCAACAGATGTGCTGTGGAAGCCGTCAGCTGCTTGTCTTGTGTGCCATGTTAATGCCGTGACTACATTTTGGGCACATGGCCTGCTGGCTCCACCAGTTGTCGGGGGTTTGATTCTCCATCAATAATGTGGTATGTAATCCATTTACCCACACCATCTGAGACCTGTGGCCACACTGTACAGCACAAAGAGCCTTCTTTCACAGGCTAGTCACATGGCCAATCCCATATATCTTCTCAGGGTGACTTTTGTAATGACTCAATAACAGTCCCTAGAACCTGGAGTCTTTTCCAGGGTTTATATTTAACCAAGCTAGAAAAGCAAAAAATGACTAGCTGAGCCAAGGCCCTGTCTGTTATCTGACCTACTGAAAAGCACGGGGAATTCTTGGAAAAATAAATAATAATGATTTAAAGAAACTCTTGATATCTTCACTCATGCACATACACACATGTCTGAGTATTTGCCTAGAAATGCAAAAGGAAGCACCTTTGGAATGTGAGCAAGAGGGCGTATTTGACTGTAATGAAGCTGATAGCAACTCTACAGGCATTTAGTCTTGCTCTATAAAAAACAAGTCAGACCAGAAGGATTACTTTTTTCATCAAACAAAAACAAAACAAAACAAAAACTCATTCACATTTCCCTTACTTTCTGTAGGTTTTCAAAGAAATGAAAACTGGTTGGATTACAGATGAATCAGATATTCAGTATTAGCTTAGTCATGAAAGTAAAAATATTGATAGTCTGAATACTATCTATAACCTTATCAACAAAGTGAACACCTTCTCTATGAATTTAGAGTCCAATAGAACAAGGAAATAAGAGAACAAGTCTCAGAAAGAGAGAGAGAGAGAAAGAGAAACAGAGAGGAAAAACACACATATCATTAAGGGGAGGAGTTTACATAACTTCCCTCAGCAATAGCTCTACACTCATGCCACCAGAAGACACACGTACACACACACACACACACACATCTCTTGTCCCTCCTACAGGAGCATTATGGATTATTATGGTTAGTTTTAGTAAGTTTTAAAAGGAACTCCACAGAGCTCGCATTGTGACAGATCTATGAGGAACGAACACACAACCGGGAGTCAGCAAGTCAGAGGTACGCTCTTTCTCAGAGACTAAAGTGCATAGAGGTGACTGTGGGCTTAGTTCACATTCCTGTATTAACAATTTTCATGTTTTGAATGGAAGTGGGACAAGTGGTTGAATTATATCTAAAGACTCTCTTAAGACTTTTGGTTGTCTTTTCATTTACATAGTGTTTCTCCGTGAGAGCTTAAAAACATAAAACAGATTCCTTTAATAATATGCCAGTCTTTTCACTAACTGTATAAAAAGTTGTTTCTCACAGTTTAATAGTGCCGGCATGTGCTGCTTGGGCTTGGACGACATTCTAAACTTAGAGTCTAGACTCATTACTCAGGTTACATATCTACCCTGTAGTTTTCACTGACTTCCACACACTGTGCCAGTAACCCAGAGAGAGACCGCTAACTTCACTGTCGCCAAGTGCACAGGACAGTTCACCTTCTATGTATCACATTCAGTAGGAAATGTGCTGCCAGCCTCAACAGTTACTACTTTCACAACATTAGGTGTGTAGTTATCAGTTTGACACCTCCATACATATGGTTTTTAGCATAGTATGTTTCACATCATACCCAGGGTACGAATTATGAAGTTTCCAACCCCCTACAAGGAGATTAAACCAGAAATTTGGGGAGCATTTATTATGGTATTCACATATAGTGTATTAGAAGTCTAGTTGTTTAATTTCTCGAGAAAATAGGGCAGACAATTTTATAATCTTTTAATTACACAATTATGTTTCTGCTGTTGGAATATTAACTTTTATGGTTATCATAAAAAAACAACCTGTTTTCAAGACTTTTTAAATAAAAAGACACCACTAATGAATATTAACATGATATTATCAAGAGTTTTGAATACTGAATGACCTTCTTGAGGTAAAGACCATTTTACACCACTCATCACTATGTAATGGCAGTATGACAATATTACAGCATAATAATGCGAGTACACTCTTTAAAAGAACAACTTTTTACAGTTCAAAGACAGATTCAACAATTGCATGAGACACAATATATTTTCTTAAGTTTTAATGTTTCTTTCAACATACCTTAAACATTAGTGTTTTTACCTTTATATACCTGTAGGTAAAAACTTTCAACTTGCAAATTAATAGATATAGAAATGCGTTTAGATGGTGATATTGACTTTTAAATTATACTATCACAATTAGCTCCCACATATTAGGCTATTTTGCATGACATATGACTACTGCTAGCACTCACCAATGTCATTTTTACAAAAATGAAATAAGGGACATATACTAGGACACTAAAATACAGCATAAATTTTGAGACATTCATAATGAAATGCGATTTTAGTCACCATAATCAGAATGAATTAAAATTAAAGTCCAGGTTAGTCCAAACAAGCATTTTATTTTCAATTCAAAACATAAAACTTATGCAAAGAATAGGTTTTCAAAATAATGTGGTCAGTGTTGTTACAATTCAGTATCAGCTTAAATTTTTATAGGCCTGTCAATGATAACTACTTTTTGTTGTGGGATATATTGCACCAAAATTTATTGTAATAAAAAAATTCCCATTTTAAGACCATTTTACTTTGTAATGACAGTATGTTAGCAATATTATAGCATAATATTTCAAGTACACTCTTTCAAAAAGCAGCTTTTTTATTATTAAGAATATTTGGCTATTAGTATATTTGTTATGATATAATAGTCCATAAAAAAGCTAATTAGAAGTAATGTACAGTATATATTTTTTGTTATAACATTGCTGTAAAAAGTAGCAAGTGTATAATTCACACACTGGGTGTTCCCAAAGCAAAAAGCTATTGTTATGAAGCGGACAGGAGACAGAGGTAAGGAAACGTTAGGGTGTTTATTGAATGACAACAAGGAGCACATGAAGGATAGCCAGGAGGATCAGGAATGATGTTGGGGTCTTTTCCTCCGTGGCTGGGTAACAGGAATACACGAGGATGGACAGCACACACCAGATACAGCTGACAGAGGATGACACAGACTTGGAAGGACTGGAAGACAGGACGATTCGGGAGGACCAGGAAGACTAGGAGGAATACAAAGAGAACAGGTAAGTAAATCGTTTGTTTAGCTGAGGATGACTACGCTGAGTGGTCGCTCAGTTGTCCGCTTTCGTCGAGACGAGCCCGGACAATGAGCGACTGGAGTGCTGTGCTTTTATCTGGTGCTCGTGAATGTGATGCAGCTGTGTGCTCATTAGAAGTCAGGTGATGGTGATCTTCGTGAGTGGGGGTCGTGAGAGCCTGACCAATCCATGACAGTACCCCCCTCCCCAGGGCCCGCTCCTGAGGGCCGACACCTCCGACGCCGTGGTGGTCTCCCTCTGCCTCTAGGCGCTGGGAACTCAGGGTGGCTCTCATGAAACTCCACCATGAGACTAGGATCGAGAATATCAGCTCTGGGAACCCATGTCCTTTCTTCGGGGCCGTACCCTTCCCAGTCCACCAGGTACTCCAACTGGCCACCACGACGTCGGGAACGCAAGATCTCCTTCACTGCGTAGACGGCTCCTTCTTCTAGGAGCAGTGGAGGAGGGGGTTCCTCTTCGTGGTCAGGCTCTGTGGAGGGAAGAACAGGATCGTGATAGGGTTTCAGGAGTGATACGTGGAATGTAGGGTGAATACGGTAGTGAGAGGGTAATTGTAGTTTGTAGGTGACGGGGTTAACCTGTTCCACGATGGTGAAGGGACCAACAAATCGGGGACTTAACTTGCGAGAGGGCAGTCGCATGCGTATGTCCCGGGTGGATAGCCACACCTTTTGTCCGGGTGTGTATCTGGGTTCTTCAGACCTTCTTCTATCGGCGGTTACCTTGCTTCGACGGACTGCCCTCTGCAGATGTTGATGAGCCTCGTCCCAGACTCTCTCGCTCTCCCGGAACCAGTGATCCACTGCGGGGACATCAGATGGTTCGCCATCCCAGGGAAAGAGCGGTGGTTGGAAGCCCAGGACGCACTGGAATGGCGTGAGTCCGGTGGAGGGTTGCCGCAGTGAATTTTGGGCATATTCTGCCCAGCCCAAATACTGGCTCCAGGAGCTCTGGTGACCACTGCAGAAGGTCCTCAGGAACCGTCCCACCTCCTGAATCTTCCTCTCTGTCTGCCCGTTGGTTTGGGGATGATATCCAGAAGAGAGGCTGACGGCCACACCTAGGAGCTTGAAGAAGGCTTTCCATAGACGTGAGATGAACTGTGGACCTCTGTCCGACACAATATCTTCTGGAATACCAAATGACCTGAAGACTTGATTAAAGATATTGTCGGCTGTTTCAAAGGCTGTGGGAAGACCTTTCAGAGGGATTAGTTTGACAAACTTTGAGAATCTATCTACTATGACTAGAATACAGGTATTACCTTCTGACGAAGGGAGATCAGTGATAAAGTCCACTCCTAGGTGTGACCAGGGACGGTTCGGAATCGGCAAGGGATGGAGCTTTCCAGCGGGTAGATGACGTGGGCTCTTGGATTGGGCACAGTCCTTACAGCCCTGAACATATTGCCTCACATCCCTTGCCATGTTTGGCCACCAGAATCGTTGGGATACTAGCGAGAGAGTATTGTTGATCCCTGGATGTCCAGTGCCTAGCGAGGTATGTAAGGAGTGGATCAGATCTACCCGGTGTTCAGGTGGTATGAACTGCCGATGAGGAGGGCATCCCGGCGGAGCAGGGGCTTCCGGAGTGGCAACGACTGGAGGAGCGTTCCAGGTGATCGGACAAATGGAGATGTGTTCGGGAAGAATCTTCGTTGGGAGTTCTTCATGATCGTGATGCTCGTGTAAACGAGAGAGAGCGTCTGCTCTTAGATTCTTGGGTCCTGGACGATAGGAAATGGAGAAATCAAAACGTGAGAAGAAAAGTGACCATCTGGCTTGACGTGGACATAGTCTCTTGGCCTCTTTGATATATTGGAGGTTTTTGTGATCTGTGATCACCTGGAACGGATGTTTGGCTCCCTCCAACCAGTGACGCCACTCCTCCAAGGCTAGCTTGATTGCTAGCAGCTCCCTGTCTCCTATGCTGTAATTCTGCTCCGCCGGGCTCAACTTCCGAGAGAAATAGGCACAGGGATGCAGTCGGGGCGGTGTATCATGATGTTGAGATAATACTGCCCCGACGCCGGTGGTGGATGCGTCCACTTCCACCACGAAAGGAAGATTTGGGTCAGGATGAGTCAGGAGTGGGGCCCTTGTGAACTCCTTCTTAAGAAGGCGGAAGGCTGCGGCTGCTTCTTTGGTCCACTCCAGTCCTTTGGGTTTACCCTTGAGGAGATTAGTGAGAGGTGATGTAATCCTGCTGTAGTCCTTGATAAACCGTCTATAAAAGTTAGCAAACCCAAGAAACCTCTGGAGCTCCTTAATGGAAGTGGGTTCTGACCAGGATAGAACAGCCTCAATTTTCTTCCCATCCATACGTATACCGGTTTGATCAATGATGTATCCCAAGAAATGAATCGACTTCTGGTGGAATGAGCATTTCTCCGCTTTGAGGTAGAGGTGATGTTCTCTCAATGTGTGTAGGACCTCCGCAACGTGTTGGCGATGTTCGGCCTCACTCCGGGAGTAAATGAGGATGTCATCTATGTACACTATTACAAAGTGGTGAAGAAACTCCCGGAGGACTTCATGAATGAAGTTTTGGAATACGGAGGGGGCGTTGACCAGACCGTAAGGCATGACCTCATATTCATAGTGGCCAGTAGGGGTCACGAATGCTGTCTTCCATTGGTCCCCCTCACGTATTCTTATCAGATTATACGCGCTGCGGAGGTCCAATTTAGTGAAGACTTTAGCTTCTCGGAGCTGTTCCAAAGCGGCTGGTACCAGAGGAAGGGGATATCGGTATTTTACTGTACCGTTATTTAGGACCCTGTAGTCGATGCATGGACGCAGCCCTCCGTCCTTCTTGGCCACAAAGAAGAAGCTTGAGGCGGCTGGTGATTTTGAGTGACGTATGTACCCCTGACTCAGAGCCTCCCTTATGTAATCTTCCATTGCCTGATTCTCTGGAAGCGAGAGCGGGTAGATCCTACCTCTTGGCAACTGGGCATCTGGAACTAGGTCGATCGCGCAGTCCCATGGCCGATGCGGCGGTAGCTGGGAAGCTCTCTTGGGGCAGAAGACATCATGAAAGGAGCTGTACTCCTTAGGAATGTGGATAGACTGCTTCTCAGGAGGGCTCTCGACCGATGTTGCAAACAAAGAAATGGGGTTCCGACCTTGAAGAGGGAGATTTGGAAAACAGGTAGGTGTACATCCAGATCCCCATTTCTTTATCTCTCCTGTGCCCCAAGAGATGATGGGATCGTGCTTCACCAGCCACGGGCGCCCTAGAATGATGTCCATATTTGCACCCTCCAGAACCAGAAATTGAATCCTCTCTTGATGTAACAGCCCCACTTGAAGAAGGATGTCTTCGCATTGTCGATGGATACGGGTCGAAGATCGAGTGCACTGGGTTATCGGTTGTATCTGGTATATATGCGAGGACGCCTCAGTACGGAGGTGGAGTTGACGACAGAGGGATTGGGAGATGAAGTTCCCTGCTGACCCGGAGTCGATGAGGGCTGTGACAAGGAGAGAAATAGAGGCAGTAGTTATTTGTACGGTGGTAGTAAGTGGTTTACATTGTTCAATATTCGTACTGAATACACTCACTGAAGTCCGAATGGGACGAAGGGGACACTCCATACGGGTGTGTCCACTGACACCGCAGTATAGACACAGACCCCGGGTCAGCCTCCTCTGTCGTTCCGCTGATGTCAGTCTTCCAGACTCTATTATCATGGGTTCTGGTTCTGGAGAGGCTGTTGACTCAGGCGATTGGAGGAGTGCAGACGAGGGGGTGATGGTGTCCTGTTGATAGGAACGGAGACGATCGGAACATCGGAGAGAATGTTGGATGAATCTCTCCAGACCCATTGTATCATCTAATGTGGCCAGCTGGATTCGGAGAGTGGGTTCCAAGCCGAGCCGGTACGTGGTCAACAACGATCTCTCATTCCATCCACTTGCAGCTGCTAGAGTGCGAAACCGGAGAGCATATTCCTGTGTAGATAGAGTACCTTGCTTTAGATGATACAGCTGCTCTCCAGCGGCTACTTCCCCATCAGAACGTCCAAACACCTCTTTGAAATACTCCGTGAAGGTAGTGATGGAATTCATGACCGGCCCGGCTTGGTTCCAGATCGTCTCAGCCCATTTAAGTGCAGGTCCAGAGAGTAGTGATACGATGTAGGCGATCTTTGACTTATCTGTGGGATATAGAGAAGGTTGCATTTCGAATATGAGGGAACATTGTAACAGAAAACCATTGCACTCCCCCGCTCCGCCTGAGTAGGGCGCTGGTCGGGCCATGGGACTGGAAGGAAGGGCCGAAGAAGAAACTGTGGAGGCGGAAGTGCTCGGTGCTGGTGGTGCGTTGGAAAGTGGAGCTGGTGGCTGTAGAATCCGCTTCAACTGGTCCACCAGCTCTTGAAAGTGATCGAGGGTGCTCATGTTGTCGTCGTTATGGGTCCGGGCTTCTGTTATGAAGCGGACAGGAGACAGAGGTAAGGAAACGTTAGGGTGTTTATTGAATGACAACAAGGAGCACATGAAGGATAGCCAGGAGGATCAGGAATGATGTTGGGGTCTTTTCCTCCGTGGCTGGGTAACAGGAATACACGAGGATGGACAGCACACACCAGATACAGCTGACAGAGGATGACACAGACTTGGAAGGACTGGAAGACAGGACGATTCGGGAGGACCAGGAAGACTAGGAGGAATACAAAGAGAACAGGTAAGTAAATCGTTTGTTTAGCTGAGGATGACTACGCTGAGTGGTCGCTCAGTTGTCCGCTTTCGTCGAGACGAGCCCGGACAATGAGCGACTGGAGTGCTGTGCTTTTATCTGGTGCTCGTGAATGTGATGCAGCTGTGTGCTCATTAGAAGTCAGGTGATGGTGATCTTCGTGAGTGGGGGTCGTGAGAGCCTGACCAATCCATGACAGCTATATTATTGGAGGAGCAAATAGCTTCATATTTTTTTTTTTTTTTTTTTTTGCTAAAGCACAGTGAGATTCTCTGTAAGAGTTATGGAGGTATGCTGAGAAATGGCTCTTGGCTGTTTACCGCTGCTCTTGCTCACAAGATCTCCACAGATTCAATTAAAATCTTACTGGGTTCTCTCTTTACAAAACACCACAATGAGCAAAATTACTCTATATAGACAAGTACACTCTTTGTTATGCCCCAAAACTGAGACAGCGTAGTAGTGATAGGGAGACAATGAGATGGTAGACTACATTAAAAATATTGAGAATACTATCTATGCGATTTGAGTATGCTAAACATTTTTGAATATCATGCAAAATACATATAACACCAAAACAACATTTTAAAAGACTGTGTACATCCAAAGAACTTGGATGTCTGCGTACATCTAAAGAACCACATTTTAAACAACATTCTTGACTAAAATAGAAGCTAAATTGCTTAAGTGTCACTTCCTGAATGATTCTTTAAACAAATCATGAGGCATTGGTTAATTGACAGATTCATTAAGATAATAACTTTCTGCATTCTTGAATAAATACATTGAATGGAGCATAACTAACAAATGAACCAACTGTTTTAATGAAATACTAAATTATTCACTTACATTGTAAGGCAGTTACTTATTAGCACTTACTGTACAATTGGTTTTGGTCTCATATTATCGCATATTTAATATTTTTTTATATTCAATATATTTTGCATTTAAAATGTTCATGTCATTTAATGTTTTAATGCATTTTAGAGACTTTTGTAGTTGTAGATGCAATGGAAATGCATCCATTCAATTAATGATATAGTTCTGAATACATCTAAATGGCAATAAATAAATACAAAAATGCTTCTTTACAACCTCTGCTGTACAAAGATGTTGATCATGTAACCTGATTGGAAAGAGCCTTGTGATTTTTCATTATTCTAAACTGGATTTTTTAAATAAATGTAAAAATTTACATGAACTGAGATTTGTTCATTATAAATGATTAGAGACTTTACCTATTGAAATTCTTATAAGACCTAAATATAATATATACTTTCAGCATGAGTAGATTTCTATAGATTTAACAAAGTGCTTTTTCCCACGGTGGCTGAAAGCTTAACGTGCTGCAATTTAAGAAAACATGCAATTACAAAAAAATGCCAGCAAATTCAGAATAGATTTGACAGCATACTGTATGTGCTGCAAATCCTCACAATGCATAAAAAATGCAATGCATTTTCTCACAACGCAAACAAATTAATAAAACGCGCTGCATTTTCACACAACTCAAACAAATTAATAAAACGCGCTGCATTTTCTCACAACGCAAACAAATTAATAAAACGCGCTGCATTTTCACACCACTCAAACAAATTAATAAAACGCGCTGCATTTTCTCACAACGCAAACAAATTAATAAAACGAGCTGCATTTTCTCACAACGCAAACAAATAAATAAATTGCGCTGCATTTTCTCACAACACAATAAAATGTTTCAAGTGGACCCAAAAACATGACGGACACCGCTGTGCTGTGACTATTGCCCAGTTTTGCAGGTTTTCTTTGAAAGGTAATATTTTGTTAGTTTATTTTAACATCCTGATTCCCTTGCCTTTTGTATTTTATTAGCCTAAATAGCCAGGTTTGTCAAGTTTTAGGGACCTTCATTGTGTTCCGAGCTATTTGAAAGTGTTGTAAGAAAATGCAGCTCGTTTTCGTAAATGGTTTGCATTGTGAGATAATGCAGCGAATTTTATTAATTTGTTTGCATTGTGAGAAACTACAGCACGTTTTTTCATGTTTATGCATTGTGAGGATTTGCAGCACGTATTGAAGCTCTTTTCTTAATTTGCTGGCGTTATTTGTAATTGCATGTGTTTTCTTAAATTGCTGCACGTTAAGCTCTCTCGGCCACCGTGTTTTCCTCTATAGAGATTCTGGCTTATTTTTTACTTTACTTTTAACCGAATGGTGTGGGTATTAATGTTATGCTAGAAAGAATGTTGCTTAGTAAATCTTTGCATCTGCATGACTTATTTAATTCGTTTCCTCTCTTTTAAATCAGATGGCCTTAATATCTATATCAATAATTGATTTTTGAAATGATAGAAAGTAACGATGCCAGACAAAAAGAGTTGTGCTTTTAAATTTAGAAGCTGTCAGCTCTGTTTTCACAACAAAAGAGAAAAGTCAAATTTAGAATCATTAAATAAAAAGTACAGCACATATACTTGCAGTGAGCAATGGCCACAAAATCACTGGGCCTTTTGTCTCTGTATGTCAGCGATGTGAGAATGCTGCTGCTCTCACTTTCCACAAGAACCCCTGGCACAGAAAGGCACTGACCAGCCCACACAAACATGCCAGCAGTGCTTCAGAGTGCTTCACTCATCTGCAGAGTGGACGCACAGAGGAAAGGGGAGAGAGAAGCAAACAGATGGAAGTTAGAAATGAGCAGTAGAGAGAGTGCGGTTTATGCACGAGAGGAAAATGGAAAGGAAGAGAGAGAGGGAGAGGAGTGACTCTATCGATAAGTGGATCTATAGCCGAGCGGGCATTACTGAACCTGAGTTTGGAGTCGGCTGTGTACACCATGGCATGTTGCTGCTGCTGTTGTCCAGTTCCATGCCTCAGAAACTGCTTCTTGTTTTCAGGTTGGTCCCACCCTGGCTTTCATAGATTTTTGCCATGAGAAGAAAGCGTAACTTTCACAGGGAGACATCACAGTGTTTCTGTCAGTCATGGGTAATAGGTTTACCCATGAAGGTAATGCAGGATGTGTACTTATTTCAGGTGTCAGTTATCGTGTGCTTTGCTGTTGTGTGTAATGCCTGTTGTGACTAATTACTGTATGTACTGTTGCTGTGTTAGCTATTAGTATATTGTTTTGTTGTTTTTAGATAATTTACTAGCAGCTGTGGACTAAAAACTAGCAAATAGCCCTTTTGTGATAAAAGATTGCATCAACTTAACAATCCCCAAGGACGTGTTGTGCCAAGTTTCAGGCCTATATCAATACGTTTCATCACGTTTGTCATTGTTTGCATGCACTCCCTTTGATTTGCACAAGCTTTCATCATTTGGAAGCTGGGATTTTGTTATACGTTTAATGTTCATTTAATTAAGCATTTACCCTAAAAGCTTCAGCTTGACATATGGCTAATTTAATAACGCTCCCCTAAACCTCACCCTCCCTTTCAATAGCGATATCGCCTGCTGAGCTCGATGCCTTGTGGAATGACCCTCCATACACTTTAGCCGCCGTCAGTGAGCTCTTTCCACCCATTGATGCCATGACAGCTGGTAAGAGGATTTCTTGAGTCATGCATGAGTGTTTCATAAATAACGGAGAGTCTGAGAATTACATGATTCTGCTACAAATGTGTTTATGTTGAATACATTATACAAATGAGCGTCACGGTGGCGCAGTGGGTAGCACGATCGCCTCACAGCAAGAAGGTCGCTGGTTTGAGCACCGGCTCAGTCATGTTCTCACTATGTTTGCGTGGGTTTCCACTGGGTATAGGTGAATTGAGTAAGCCAAGTGTATGTGTGTGAATGCAAGAGTGTATGGGTGTTTCCCAGTGTTGGGTTGTGGCTGGAAGAGCATCCGCTGCATAAAACATATGCTGGATAAGTTGGCAGTTCAATCCACTGTGGCGACCCCTGATTAATAAAGGGACTAAGCCGAAAAAGAAAATAAATGATGGCTTTATACAAACCAGCTGTTTGTAACATCCTTTCTTGTCGACGAACAAATCTGGGAAAGTCATACTCATCCGGAGATGAGGAAGAGGCTATTATTTAAACCATCTGGATCATATTTATAGAGCCATTATGATATGGCTACCACTTCCTGTTTATGTCCGCAACTTTACGAGCTTGTAAGCACAGCTCTGATATTTTTTATATACATGCTATTTAGTACTCGTATCATATATTGGAATGAAGAACTACTGTATTTGGTGAAGCCCATTTACTGTAAAATCAAAATCGGCAGGAAGTGCCTAACTAATAAAGGGAACCTTTTGCTTGTCTTTACATATTTTGTAATTTTTCAACAATAAATTTTTTGCTCATCAGTAAGATTGACCATATATAAATTCATACAGTAGTTCTGGCGTATTGTTAAAGCTGACCAAACTACAGAGTTCTGTAAAGTGGTGTTGACCCCGGTTTCCTTTGTTTTGCCACTGGAGATGAGGAAGCGGAGGCTGAGGCCGAGGTGGAGGCAGAAGGCATAAGCAGAGAGATTTACTGGAGGAGGAAGGAAACGTTCAGCGGAAGCAGCACAGTATCTTCATCAGGAGAACGCCTCTCTCCAGGTATTTGCAGTAAAGATCACTGAGTCCTGTAGACCTGTGTGAGAATAATGGCCTCCATCTACATAATGGCCTTTAATGGCTGCACTCCTTAAGCACACTCTGCCAGACTTCCTTAATGTGAACACTCAGCCTCTGCCCTAATGGTGTATCTTTAGTGATGTGGTCAATCATAGTGCTATCCCTGCAAAAAAACAACATATTGGTTTGTTACTAACGCCGTGATGTTGGACGGCAGTAATCACACCCTACATCACAAGAGCTTTCCTGTTACTGCTCATGTAACTGATTGTAAATCTTGGCTACTTTGTGGTGGATACTTAACTCACAACATTTTCCGCTCTGTTCCTTGGAGATGTTGTTTTGTTGTTTAGCGGGAGGTGGCGATCTACTGTAGCACCTGATGATCAGCTTCAAGAGGCACTGCGTACAAGACTCCGAGTGGTAGAGAGTAACAGCCAGGATGTCGTCCAGCTCTTCAAGGTCAGACACGGACACACTGGCACCATTATGAACTTGTTACTATTGATTACTTAAGTCATTTCAATCTTCATTACATTTAGTTCTTGCTGATATTATACACACAGGACTTGTCTGCACGACTTCTGTCTGTTCATGCGGAGAAAGACAGCTTTGTCATCACCTTTAAGACTGTGGAGGAGATCTGGAAGTTCTCCACTTACCTGGCACTTGGTTGGTGTCAATCAAATGTTCTGGTACTTCTACTCAACATAAACAATTCCGGATAAAAATTTTAACTTAATAAATATTTATTTTATATCGTAGGATATGTAGCAAGATGTCTTGAGAACTTTCTTTGTGACCAGTCATTCTGGCTGGACCCTGCATTGCTAAGCGATGTGGAGATTTGTGTAACAGTGGATGAAGACCACTTAGCTACTCTTTACTTGGGACTTCTGCTACAGGAAGGTAAAGATTTGTCTACTATTGTAATATTTATCCAAAACAGTCCCTTACTTTTGACTCTGTCAAGGTCACAGCCAAAAGGCAGACAAAACATGTAAAAGAAAAAAAAACTGCATATGGGTCAAACTGTTCTTGTTTTTTCTTGCATTAGCTTAGGAATCAACTTGTTGAAAAATAGTTAAAGAGTAATTCAAGTCAATTAACTTTTGAAGTGGATTGAAAAAAAAAAACAAGATTGGGTGCTCCTCAGTGCTCAATAGTTTTAGGACAACTTTGATTAAGGTTTGAACACACTTCAAATGTTGACCTCTGTTTAGTACAGGAATAAGCTAGTAACTAAAGATAGTTTCATTACCATTTCAGGTACATTTTTTGGCAAGACTTTGTATAACAGTGACTGCAAAGAGGAGGAAGAAGAGTTAAACTACAGGAGGAATGACCTGGTCATGGTGAAAGACATTGGACAAGAAGCCATATGGGAGGGTACACTACTGTCAACAGGCAAACATGGTCTGGTGCCTGTGCATGATATGCAGCCTCTGCCTTATCCATTTTATCAGTAAGTAACACTGACTTTCTATGCTCATACAGGATGAATTTTTGGGACAACAGTCTAGCTGAATGGCTACTTGTGTTCTTCACATGTTCTCATATAGAAAAAAATACTTATTTTTAATATCTTTACAAATACACCCTTTTTTTCCTAGATGGTTCCTTAAGAAATATCCAGGAAATGCAGGAGGAATTTCAGTTACAGAAGGCCTCTTTGATCATCCTGTTGGTGAGATTCTTCTGAATTATCTGGAAAACCTATTATCAAGATAATACTTAAAGGTTTCGTGAAGTGCTTTGTAATATGCATTTTTTATTTGATGTTTGACGTAATCTCAACCAAAACATTACGAGAGGGCAGGACATATATTAGCCCCTGTGGTGGAGCTTAATGGTCAAGATTTGATGAGAAACTGAACTATGGGGTTATGTGAAAAAATTGCTAATCCATTTAGGTGGAAGTGACAAACTGCAAGCTTTGGATGTTTATATCAAGATATTTCTATCTTCTAAATGTGGATTGTCATTGACTTGTAGCACAATGGGCTATAGATATCATTAAAACTAACATACTGATTATAACATCTAAAAAATATTTTCATTTCACAGGACCTTTAAATCCCTGTAGAAGTGTCCTCATATTTATATAATTAAACAAATCCTTTCTTCCTTTTTGCTTCTGTTTCAGTTGTGGGGACCTGTGTGGCAGTAGTGGACCATTACCCAGTGGTGAAAGACGAGCTGCACTTACGCATAGGAGACCAAATCAAGATTGAAGGATTTCTTTTCAATACTCTGAGTATGTTCATAGGAAGACACCTCACCAGTGGAGAGATAGGATTTGTTCACAAAGCCCATGTAAAACCAGAGAGTACTGAGAGACTGTAAGTAAACAGTTCCACTGTATTTACTGTATTTATATTCATAGTGTCAGCATGTACTCAGACAAATGACCTTCTCTTTATTTTGCGAAACCATTTATCTAATGTGCCTCTCGATGATACTGACATACCAATTGAAGGCAACCAGCTGGCAAAAGCAATTTTATTCTGTTGACCTTTGTTGAATGTGCCTCTGTCTAGCTGGGGTGATGAGGGTGTTGGAAGGGGGGCTAGTAGAGTTATGTGATGATGTGATGAAGCGACCCGAATGAGAGTCATGTGGATGATAATGTTGTCTTTGTTGGCTTTGCACAGCAATGGACAATTGGTCTTTCTGAGTGAGGAGGAAAGGACGGCCCTGTCTAAACTTAACCCCTGCCTTGAGCCCTGCCAGTCAGATGTACTGACAAATCTCTTCTCCACTGACATAAGCACTGTGTACAGATTGGGTAAGAGATGATGCATTGTCTCTCTGGGAGACCTTGAATACATTTAGAGCAATTCAGCAGTTCACTAGAAAAAATTCTGTCATCATTTACATGCCATCAAGAAGATGAAAGATGTAGAAAGACTTTCAAACAAATTTGAAATAATATAAGGGTGGATATATGATGGCAGAAATTATAAGAATGGGTGAGCTATACCTTTCAGCAAATGACAAATATGTTTCTATTACAAACTGTTTCTCTTACAAACTGCAGACAGACTTGATGACTCCGATTTCACTTACATCAGAAACAACCCAATTCCAGGTAAGCCTAACCATCACCAAATTTTGCACACAGACAATCCTTTATCTACCTCATTCCTAATTTTATTGTTTCATTGTAAATTTATTACAGTATGTGCTATGAAATATTCTAAAATGTACACTTTGTGTAACCTGCAGAACAGAAAACCACAGTGGATCAAAGAAAGCGCACTATATCTGAAAAGAGTGATGCAACTCCTTACCACTCATCCCCAAGGCAATCATTTTCTTCCTCTCGAAATCACCTTGACCGAGACTCTGAAGTCCTCTCTTTCAGCTTGGAGGACACCTTCAGAGAAATGGACGAATATGAGGAAGACCCTCCAAACTTTATGGATGAGGGTATCTGGGAGACTGAAGAAGCTGAGAGTTGTGACCCAATCTTGACCCTCCTCAATCTGGAATATTTCCAAGACACTTTTAAAACTCTTTATGACCTCTCCTACTCTTTCCTGGACACTTTCTTCAATGGCCTTCCAGAGGACGAGGTGCTACAACATTTGGAAAACCTGCGAGAAGGAGCCAAGAAAGGCAGGATGCTCTGGGCCCACCGGCGTGCTTGCTTCCTCCTCGGCCGCCTATGTGCCAAGAAACTAAAGTACTCACAAGCACGAGTGTACTTTGAGGAGGCTTCAAAGGTCCCTGTTAATGGCTTTAACGACAAACCACTACTAATAGCCCTTTACACCAATCTCACTTCAGTTTACCTAAAACAGAAGATGATGGACAAGTTGCCGTTCACACTTGAGAAGGCAAGTGCTCTGATTCTTTGTCTTCCATGCCACAATTTCTGCTCTGTGGATGAGTTTGAGCTGCTACAACCAATCATGCGCAGAGCCATAATTGAAAAAGACAAGTACCTAGAGGCTCGGACATGTTATCTCTCTGTTTGTCTCTTTCTCCATCTGAGGAAAATAGAAGAAGCTTTACCATTTGTAGAGAGGCTTCAGTTTCTTATCATCACACTGTCTGTGGAAGAAGGGAGGCAAATTGCCCCGGTTGATCTCAACTGGCTGCTGTGCAGGCTTTACCACAAAAAGTATTTACCTTTTCTCACACTTGCTTCTTTAAGTCTAGACTCAGGGCAAGATCATTCCTTGAATGATGCATTCCAGAAAATTGAACTCTTTATCAAAAACTCAGTCAGGCTTAATCCTCACTGGAAGGAAAATACTTCTGTGCTTCCTGCACAGGTGGTGGTTTACCTTCAGCAGGCTTTGGCAATAGCTAGTCAAGGAGAGGACCTGAAGACTCAGAGGGACCTGTGCCTGAGCCTGGCTAGTGTTTACCAGCAGCATGGAGCACTAAAAAAGGCGGTGCCATTTGCCCAACATGCAGCAAAGACTGGAAATCAAATAAATGAGGAGGAGGGTTTTGAAGCATCCATACTGCTGGCCTGGCTCTTGGTAATGACAGATGAACCCATTCAAGCTCAGAACAATCTTCATCCTCTTCTTAAGTCTTTGAATGAAACAGACAGTCCAACACAGCGCGGGGTAGTTTACAATCTCCTAGCTCTATGTTTACGCAAACAGGGCAGAGTTCAGGAGGCAGCAAGAAACTTTTATTGTGCTCTGCAAATCTCCAGAGAGAATGGGAACAAACGTAATGAAGCCCTAGCTCTGGCTAATTTGGGATGCTTGTCCCTATCCATAGGGGCTTCAGGCCTGGCAGAGTGCTTTCTACTCAAATCCTTCCACCTATTCCAGTTTCTCTCAGAGAGCCCTACAGACCAGGAGCATGTCCAGGTTCTGCTATGGCTGGGTAGGAGCTTCAAGGATAGAGGGGGGAGCCAGGAAGTTCGAATGTGGTTCGAGATGGGTCTTCTAATTGCTATTAGAGCGAACAATCTGCACAGTGAGTTTAAATATTATTTATTGCATACAGCTGCCCCAAAAGTATTTGAACACTTAAGCCACATTTAAATGTATATGCAGTATATACCAAAATATCAATGCAAGTACCATTTTAAGCAAATAAATAAATTGTAATCATGACCTAACTGTCTAAATTAGTCAAAATACTTTAAGGGCCATTTCAATGTTACCAAAATGTATTTTACTTATTGGATAATTAATTTTAGGTCAGTTCATGATTAAGTAATAACCAATTTCTTCCAAATGCAGGTCAAATGGTTGTGGCAAAAGTTTTAAGTCGTCATTATGCTGATTTGCTGCTGTATGGACAGTGTATTGTTTACTATGAGCACTGTGTGAGTCTGTGCAGAAGACTCAAGAATAAACAGTTAGAAGGAGAATACCTTGAACTCCTGAGCAGCCTGTATCTCTCACTCAACACTGAGAAGTAAGATACACATTCTACACAATGCAGTACATCACTACTTTCAGTACTTTGGAACCTGATCCAATAGCAACAAATACATCAATGATTTCAAAAGTCTTCTTTGCTAAAATCCTTACAGGTCATCTAGGAAGTCTCTTGACTGCTCAAAGCAAAGCTTGAGGATCTCCATAGATCTGGGGAAAAGACAGGAAGAGTCTGAGACATGGTTACAAGTGGGCCGTATCTACTATCTAATCAATGAAGACGAACTGGCTGACATGTACCTGCAGGTAATGATTTTCAAAGTAGTATATTGCAAAAGGAGTAAATTATTGATTAATGTTATACTTCTTTTTGCATATTGATTTATAAAGGTATGTCACAAATTCTACAAAATGGTAATCTTTATGTTTTAAGTGTTAGTTGATCTTCAATGGGAACTTATTACTGTATCATGTACATGCTTTTATCAACTGCTGTGATAACTCCTTTCTCCATAAACAAATGTTTACAGGCAGCAGTAAAGACAGCCCTCAGGATGAATGACCCATGCTTCGCTATGAGCATTTATGAGGAAGCAGGAGATGTGTTTTTCAAAGGACACAGAAATCAGATAGCTGCCCTACCTTTTTACAGGGTAGGCCTCGCCTTGTGTTCACATTCACAATATAATGTACCAAAAACAATCCAATAATTGTTGAGAAATGTATATCATATGACTTTGCATGGATTTAAATATTATCTGAATATTCTCTGCCCCCCAAAAAAGGATGGGAGTTTGCCATTTGCACGCAGCATTAAGGATGTGCACTCAGTATTCAGGCTGTTAAGTAAACTGACAGAGCTCCTGATGAAGCAAAAACAGTATGAGGAAGCACTGCAGTATGCCACGCTCGCAGTGCAGGTCAGCGCCACCACTGGTAAGGCCTCAGAATTAATTATTATTAATAAAAAAATAATATTAACAATAACTTCAGTCATGGAAGACAGTAATGTTTTATTAATCAATCTGTTTTTAAATGCTTCGTGTAAGCTTGTGTTAAACTATGGTGCCCCCTGGTGGAGATGCATGTCATCTATAGCATACAACATGCAATAGCAGAATACAGTACATCAAAATACTGTATATTAAAGCTAAACATACCTAAAGCCATAACCATATCTTAAACACTGCGGGGCACCAAATATAAAGAATTCCATTTGTTAAGGGAAATCTAGGTCTAATACTATTTGAAAACTAATAATTTTGAGGAGTGCACATATTCATTCTCTTTATGAATTAAATTTTTAGCATTTAGCATAAAACATATTGTAAATAGAGGCACTCTCTTTATTAAACAAGACTTTTTATGAAAAAGCACAATGTGATGCATATCCTGTTTCAATCTACACTCAAAAAAAGATTTAAACTTATCTGTTTAAAATAAGCTGAATCAACACAATTCTTGTAATTTCTTTGGCCAATTTATTTGTTTTATGTTCAGTGCAAGTTAACTTAAGCATTTTGTGTTGGGACAACACGAAGAAATTGTGTTGGTCCAACCTGGTTAGGAGATTTGTAGTTGCCAGCATGCTTTGTGTGGGATTGAATTAAGAGAGGGAAATGTAGTCAATAAAAGTAATCTTAGGTGTTAAAGTTAACAGAAAGACTTGTTTAATCTTCACTTTGGTTTGAAGATTTAGACTATTTTTATGTTAGCTTAGAGTTTTGAGAATACCACCTTGCAGAAGCACCCATGCTTTGGGTGTTGGCAGCTTAATTAACAAAAATTCAGTTTGTTGCTTTGCTCAGTGAGCAATAACTGTCCTAAATGAGTTCTGAGATCAGTCTCAATCAACTGTATATGTAAATCATGAAATATGCTTAAAAATGGCTTTTTAGATTATTTAGGATAACTTCAAATAAAACTAAGAGACTTCAAAATGTACGACAAATAATAGACATACATGCTATTCTCAGACCTTTAAGTTTAAGTCAAATAAAAATACAAAAGTTTTTAAACTTTTTACTGATAAAATCATGTTGGACCATCTCAATTGCATTTAATTGTGTAAATAGTTTTTTTAGTTAATGCTAAACAAATTTAATGGATGGAAATCCTGCACTCAATTAAACTGAGTTCATCCAATGAGTCATTTTATTGAGTGTATAATGCTCCACATTGCCCCTGCCAGAGTACACGATTATAAATTCTAAATATCTATGAAGTGGAACGTATACCATTTAATGTCTAACAACAAATATTTGATCAAAATGCAGAATTTGTGAAAATAATTTGCATGGCATGGATATATACTTTCTGAATGACATCTTAATTAATGCTTATACAGCATGTTACAAAACAAAAAAATAATTTTTACAGAGCAAAGAAATTATTAGACACGGTGAACTGTATAATCTTCAGACATGGCAACCGGTGCTCATTAAACTCTAGGATCCTCTTTGAAATATTCTAATGTTTTGACAAACTTGCATGATTCCCAGTCCAGTTGTTTGTTTGTTTGTGTGTTTATTTTTTATTCATGCATACTTTTGTTTGTGACGGTTAAATTATGGGGTTAAATTATTTTCCGTGAGAAAATAAGAACAAAGAAAACATTCTATCAGTTTAATTTGCAGTTTAAAGTGCTACCTGCATTTCTCACAGGTGTTCTTCTTAATGAGAGAGCATCCTTCCATCGCCTCGCCTCAGTATACTTCTCTCTAGGGAAGTATGAAATGGCTGAGAACTACTATCTGAAGTCTCTTTCTCTCTGCCCCACTGCACTTGAGCATGCCATTGAAGTTCGGTATTATGTTAAAGTGTACTGCAGACTGGCTGATCTGACCCTATACAGATTAAAGGTGAGACTCTCATAATGTTTATATTTTATCTGCATCCCAGACTGAACATAGTGCATGGTTATAATCTCTGTGTGATAAAACATGTACAGTATATGCACATGTATTGTTTTAAAACGTGGTACACATTTGACATGCCAATTTAGTCACTTCAAGGCCAGGAATATATAGTTTGCTAAAACTCACACCAAAACCATATATGTTTTCATTACTTGTAATTTGAAAAATGCAGCTTATATAGTAGTTTTATCTCATTTAGTTTAGATAGGTGTCGTTTTTCAAGTTGACTGAATAATTTAAAATAACTTAAAATAAAACAAACAACTGAATTATTAAATTAATTTGAAATATGTTATAACCATATTTAGAAAACAAATTCACCAAAACAAAATGACAAAATTTTCTAATTAAAATATAAATTATTGTTTTGTAAAAACTATAATTTCAGTTATTCTAAGTTAATATTAGTTAATGCTAAAATTGATCATACATTTTACACTAAAATACATCACACGGGTTTCACTTATATAGAAAGTGAAAAATTACATAAACCAGCTGGAGAGAGGTAGTTGAATACACTGTTTATGTTCTGTAGCTGAATATGACTATTTGAATTGCATGGATAAGAATCAAGATTTTAAGAGAGGGTAAAACCAATTATTTTAACCAAATTTAAGACAGTCAGTGACTGAATATTTTTGTATGTATAAAACCTGTAAAAATAAGTGAATGAGATTTAAAGAAATTGACTTAAAAATTCACTCCTAAGTAGGCCTGTCATAATAATCAACATATCTACTTATCGCACAACAAATGGACATGACCGCAATCATTTTTGGGGGTCCAACTAGTACCAGGTTGGACCCTCTTTTACCTTCAGAACATAATTCTTTGTGGCATAAATTCAAGGTACTGAAAATATTCCTCAGAGATTTTGGTCCATACTGACATGACATGCAGTTGGTGCAGATTTGTTGGCTGCACATCTATGATGCGAATCTCCTATTCCACCACATCCCAAAAGATGCATAATGATGATATTATTTGTCATTCTGGCATTGTATAATGAGTGGCTTAAAATGGTCTCAAAATGACAATAATGTCATTTATCGCAACATATTTTGGTGCAATATATTGTACAACAAAAAATAGACATCATGACAGGCCTACCCCTAAGACCATTTTATGACAACTTATTGTTTTTTCTGCCATAGGACGCATTTGATGCCATGGGTTACTTTCACTTAGCCCTGGCAGCAGCCCTGGAGGATAAAGAAAGCCTCAGCACACTGTACATAATCTACATGAAGCTTGCAGAGATACATGCCAACTACATGCCCGATGCCGAACTGTCTAAGAGCTACATGGACAGAGCGCAGAGTCTGAGGAATGAACTGGCAGGATACACAGACTCCAATGACACAGAAGAAACAGATGAGGCTGATGTTGACATTGACAACAAATCTGCTCATTCAGATGCCAGCAGTGGCACTAGCACCCTCACAGAGTCTAGCATGACCAATACCAGCCTTACAATCAATGCCCAGAAAGAGTCTGAGCACTCCAACGTAAGTCACAAAGACGATACGGACACTAACAGATCAGAAGAAACAGACTCTCCTGATCGTACCAATCCAGAGACTAGCTGTGAAGATGCAAACCACACTAATGGAAGCACACTGAAGGAGGGCTTGACTTTCGTATTTTGAACTGAATCACACATAATGCTATCATTCTGAAAACAATGCACTTCTTTTTAATGAATAAGTGCAACAAGACGCTTTTTCCTTTTTTTAAAAAATCAAATGTTTAAAATGATCTAATATATTTTGTATTCTGTGAATTTAAAAGAGTATGCATAATTGTAAATAATTGTTTGTATTCATGTAAATATGTTTTTTTATCTGTCTACCTTACATAATTCAAATTTAAGAAATGCAGTATACACTTTTTAATTTAAAGAGCCCCTATTATGCATTATTAAAGGTCATATTTTGGTTTTGGGAGTCTCCAACAACAGGCTGATATGAATGCAAGGTCAAAAAACACTTTCATTGTCTAATAATATGCATTTATTCTTACTTAATTATCCCAACGACTCCTATGATTTGTTCAGCGATTCATTTGTACCCAAACCCCTCCTTTGCGTGAGGATAATCTGCAGTGATTGGTCCGATGACCCAAGTCTGTTGTGATTGCGAGTGTGATCGAGGAACAGCTGATGGTGGCGATAGCAAACGGCAGAGGATCGCGAGCTCACAAATGCATTTTATTCAGTAAAGGAAGAAGCACATGTCATGTTTTCAACATGGTTTTGGACACAATATGTGAATAGTCCCATAACGATTTAACCTGAGAGATACAGTACAAGCACTGATCTATAATAGGCAAGTGATCACAAGCCACGCAGACCAATTACATGTTACAACCCACAATTAAACACATATTTTGCAAACTACAGAGAACGAGGCAACAAATTTAATTACACTTAGATATTATGATCCGGAGGAAGAAGAAACTGGACCGTATGATCTGTAATAGTTACTGACAAAGTCCCATACATTATAGTCTCTGCTGCTGTTTTTTTTAATAGCAAACGACCGGCGAATGCCACGCTGCAGGGTAGGTTATTGTTAGGGCTGCATGATTCTGGCTAAAATGTGGATCACGATTTTTTTTTTTTTGCTTAAAATCAAGATCACGATTCTTCCTCACGATTCTTTAGATGTAAAATAAAGGGTAATATGAGTACACTGTTTTTATTGTTAATTCTCAAGCATATTGTCACCTTGAAATTATAAGGTTCAATCTGCGTTCTGAATGATTTTGAGATATTGAGCTTCAAAGTTTTTGCATTCCATATAGCAAACAGTATGTGTGTAACACTTGTGTTTTTAAACAAAAGAAAATGTAAACAATAAGTTGTCATTTAATAAGAGTATGTCAATAACTCAATTTTGACAAAATGTCAGATAGAATCTTATAATTCTAAAGTGACGATATGGTAAAACAACAACAATAATAATATAAGGCCTATGTGTAGGTCTACTGCTGCTTAAAATGCAAAATGTTGTACAGTTATTATGGTGGACTTAAAACAGACTTTCAATATGTCCTGTTTGTTAATTCACAGTAAAATGATAACATCAGAATACAACTATTCATAATTATAGACACGTGCTTGTCATTTGTCATTGACAGCATTAATAGACCATTTGTTTTCACTGGTAAAATCAGACATTAGTCATTATCAGATTTCTTCTTGCATTATATTCAGCATTATATAAGCTAGAGTAGCTATACTGACACTGTAAAACATTTATTTTCATGCACAACACTATGTTTTAACTATATGAAAGAAAAATCATATCAAATGCTTGTCGTAATTATAACCGTAAAATGCGATAAAATCATTTAAATGATGTGCGCCCAGTTTCATTTTCACTTCCTAGTGCGGCTCATGGCTGCAGTCACTGTGATAAAACACATATGCAAATCCTTCTTTCAGCGTGGCTCTCAAACGATCGCTCTTTGCAACAAACTGAACGTTATTTACAACTTTATTACTTCACAGCCTATCCAGGTTCTGTTCACTAAAGTAGCCATTATCAGTGTGCTGCGTGCACGCGCGGGTGTTCTCAGTAGATCGTTGTCAGCTCACGTGTGATTTCGCGGCTGCAAATACATCATTACATGAAGACAGAAATTATATTTCTGGGTGAATTATACCTTATAAATACAGTATGTGACACTTTTAACAACATTGGAAGGTGTTGTTCCTGTGAAGACTTGTGCGACTGCCTTTATGCTTCTCTCCTGGCCTTGAAAATATAGTTGGCTGAATCGTAAAAAAGCTGAATTAAGATCGTGTGTAGGGTGGAATCGAGATTGGGATCTTTTTTTAGATTAATCGTGCAACCCTAGTTATTGTATCAAAAATCAGAAAAATTACAGAATCAAACACAGCACTAGGTTGGCTATTCTGTTGTATTGTTGTGAAAATGAACTTTAACCCTTTATTCCCCACAGCCAAATCTCCATCTGTCAGTGATCGTCATCTTCACGTCATGATCAGTTCTGTGATCCCCTGTGCTCCGCTAGTATCTGAAGGAAAAGGCGCGTTCACGTTTTACTGGATCCTGTACTACATATCTGGTGATGCACCATGTCAACGTCAATTCGCTCAGGCAAAAGATCTGAACACAACAAGAATCATTCATTCGACTCTGAGTCGACTATTTTGTTAAAGAAATAATAGTTTTAAACATGGTGCACTTTCAGATTTTAACCTCAGCTGGATGTTTTCATTCACTTAGTGCTGTGTTGCACACTGCATGGAAAGTCATTTTCAAAAACCCATAAAAGGGGCTCTTTAATATACTGTACACTGGGTTCACCAGCATGTGCATGCTTATTATATGAAGCAGTACACTTTTTAATAAAGAAGCTGACTTTGATTATCTTAATGAAAACTGTCAAAATATTACTGGTTAATTAATTATGCGCCTGAGGTAGTATCAAACCAACATAACCTCAAACCTAACACAATCAATCACCCAAACGGTTCACCACTGGTAATATAGGCCACTAATATAGGCACACGTTTAATTTTTGGTTTGTGTTGCATGCATATGTTTTATACACTTTTCTATCACCCAGGAATTTTACTTTAATGTTCTGTATAGGACAAAAACGCACGTTACCTACATCTTAGATGGGCTGAGGGTGAGTTAAGTAAAATGAGTTGCTGAGTAAATCAACAGTATTGTAGTACGTTGAACATTTCGTTTGCCACATCCAGGGAGGTCGCCAAGTTTTTGGGCCCTATGCACTCTTTCCCCCTATTTCCCCACTGGCTACGCCCCTGACCACAGCACTAAACATTTAAAAATCAGGTGTTTCAAATCCCGTAAGCGAGTTTTAATAGACATGTTACAGCTTATACACTAACCAGAGAAGACATTTAAATTTATGGTTACTTATCTTTGCCTTTTTAAGATGCGGCCTTCTTCAAACTTCCGATAGCAGCCTACTGTGAAAAATAGAGTGTTTATTCATACATAATCGGTTTGTTGTATTAATATTATTACTCCACTAGAGGGCGACGTTGGCTTGTGTATGTGTAATCGGTGTCACTGTGTGTCACTTCTCCTTGGTGATGCGATACAGCTGAAGTTAAATGCGCCGTTGTAGGTTGGTTTATTTAAAATAATCATAATATTTTTTTTATATTCTCTAGATAGGTGACTTTAAATTGCATCGATACCATTTTTATTCACTTTATCTTTTAAAATTAGCAACCTTCGATTACGTCCGCCATGTTGTGATTCAAATCACTTTCGATACATGCCTTTTTGCAATGTCAGTGTTTTTAACCTATAAGGTATTTTAAAACTTGCTCTGTAGAACTACTTTGTTTTGTTGGTACAAATCGTATAAGTAACCAAAGTTAAGTTTGAACTTAAAAAGTCTCAGTTTTACACTGTTTGTGGCTTTGTTGTTTACAAATGATAACACGTCCGTTTACATTTTAAATCTGGTTTGAGGTAATTTTTGTTTAACTTAATACAATAGTTTTATTTTACATTTATTACTTGCATACAGTAAATTTGCTTTATAATAGCAGCATATTTGTTTTTATTTCTCTGCAAATGCAATGAAACCTATTTGTCATCTCTGAACAGCCTGTGCAAAATAATGCACTTTTTGTTACTAAATGTTTATGCTCCCTTTGCAGTTTTTTCCCCTTCCTTGCAGTTTGAAGATAGTAGACTAGTGGAGATAGTAGTTACCAAAGTCCCTTTATGGCAGGGGTGCCCAAACTTTTTTTTAATGAAGGGCCAAAAACCAAACTTGATTGAGGGCAGTGAGCCGGCAGTGAGATATGTACAGTATATTCAAATGTATTACAAAGTTGTCATGGATAATTTCCTCATTTATTTCAAAATAAAGAGTAAACATTAATCATATTAACTTATGCGTTTTATATATATATATATATATATATATATATATATATATATATATATATATATATATATATATATATATATATATATATATATATATTTACATTTTAAAATGGACCTATTATAATGAAAACATAATTCCATTTATAACACAATGGTGTTTAATGCCGAATACACAAAGCCAAGCTGCATTTTTCTTGATTTGATCACTGAGGACTGCTGAATTGTGATCTATATGTTGAGCAACAGTATGTTTATTTATGATAAACAAAAATTGAATTGCTTTACAAAATTTAATTGAAACGGTTGCTTTTTTTGTAGCTTAACAATAAAATAAACCAGTGAAAGCTTACCTTATACTAGAAAATGACAATGTGTATTAAAGGCATTAACCCCAACCCATCCCAAATTGTCCCTCTATTCTCAGATGGGATGGTGGGCCAAATCAAAGGCTACCATGGGCCAACTTTGGCCCCTGGGCCCTAGTTTGGGCATCTCTGCTTTAAGGTGTATTTCATAGTCTTTGCAGTTACATCTGACTAATTTTGTATCTACGTATAAAATATATTATTATTACAATGGTAACATTTATCGTTCTAAATAAGGTGTATCTTAGTAGTCTTAGTGTAGTCTTGCGTAGCATTAGATGTGACTTGGCACTTTATATATTATGCTATTGATTTTATTATAATGTTTATTTTTCTTATTGTTTATGTATCTACCATAATTATCATTTAAAATGTAACCTTAAAGCAACTGAAACATATACATACTAATTTAGGGATTGATTCCAAACTGCACTGAAGGCTAATTCCCTAAGAACCTATTAATTCATGGGGCTTTCACACAGTTACAGAGGAATTCTCATTTAATTAAATCCATTTATGCCATAATGAACTCACCCTGGTAAATAATGTGTGCTATGTGTATGTTTTTCAGTCATTTTAGCCAACAAATAATGTTTTACAGGCACAGAGACAAGGCTAAAAGCTCTCTGAAAGGTAATGGTTAAATTGCAGTTTTCATCAGGAGGCTTAAATTAATACAAGCAATATGCTCCTAATGAATATCTGTGCTTTCTCCTACTGTAATGCAGTGTCAGGTCCAGCTCCCACGCCATCAGAGCCTCGGAGACCAAAACAAAATACAGGTAATTTTTGAAAATCTCTAATTATAAGCACTCACCGTGCTATGAAAACTTTTCACTGCAGTTGCTTTGGTGGTTAGAGGTTTATTCTGGCTTGGCACATACAGAGTGAGTTGGCTACACATCCACAGCAGAGTAAAAGGCTGAATTCCAACCAAGCAAGAGTGCCAGCATCAACCACTTCACAGATGCTGCAGCTTCAGGTACACCACCAGCCACAAGATTGTGATTATTTACATTTTTTCAAAAGAAGTCTGTGCCACATTTTATTTTAGGTACATTTCTCACTATTAACATGCCAATAACTATTACGTTAATCTCAATAAAATCCTAATTGGCTTTTAATTATTAGTAAGGCAGTACTTGGATTTAGGTTTAGGATTAGGGATGTAGGGATGTAGGTCGTTGCAACATAGGTGCATTCTGAAAACCTACTCCTATATACGTTTTTGGAGATTGTAAATTATGTAGCCAGAAGTACGTATGGCACATATGCATTTCGTGTTTAAAACGAACAATACGGAGCAGTATGATGCCGTTCCTTTTCATGCTTTGCAGCTGGCCGCATAACTCCGTAAGGATGGCTTTTCCGCTGTTACCAGTTTGTTCAGTGGTTCACCGCGTACGTGACGACGTGACGACAGGATTCCAGTCCAGTGAAGAACGTTTCCAGAAAGCAGGTAAGACAAAAACAAAAGGCAAAAAATAAAATAAGCAATAAAAAAGTAAATACCAGGGTGAGAATGTGCTAAAATCTGAAAACGTATTAAAATCAGGGTGCTGCGAGGGCTTTTATTTTACTGGATTGCTTTTGAAAACACCATCGGTTGGGTTTAGGGAAGGTGGTGATCGGGTCAATTGGTACTTTTAAAAACAAGGGTGGACGAGGATGGGTCAGTTGATTGGTTAGTCAGTCAGTCTACAGCAGCCTCTAGTGGATTTATGCGAGATGGGCAGGCACAAATGGCACTTGCGAGAGAAATTTAAGATCTTAAAAAGTCTGCTGCATTCGTGAAAACATACCTCCTGGGACATATTTGGCACTCTCCAGAAATGTATATAGGGGTACATATTCAAAATGAGCCTGGGTGGTAGATCATGCAGAATATGTAATTTATAAGTACCAGTAAACAGTCAATATCTTAGTGATAGATAGATAATAAGCTACTAGTTAATAATAAGGATGGGTCTTAAATGCTGACCAATGCTGGGAACTCCTATGAGGACTTAATTTTAGTTTACTTCTTGTCTTTGTTGTCTTCTTTATGAATCCCTTGAAATCCCTTTATAATGTAAATGTAAAAAAACCCTGCAATATTTAGAAAAATGAATAATAACTTTTATATTGAGTGGTGCAGTAATGACGTCAGAAAGTGGACGACATAATTTGCTGTGGGATCCAGCAAGATTTGTCTGTTCCTGTTCTTTCATTTTCCTTTCAATGAGAAAAATAATTTGTGTTTTAAACCTTTAAGTTAAACAAACTACACAGACTTGCAACCCAAATGTTCTTAAGGTTTCTGCTTGCTTATTCGAAACATATATTAAAACACAAAATAAAGGCTTTCAATTATCAATATGGGTGGGTAAACATGGGTATTTTGCTTAGTAACACAATATGTATGTTACTGAGCAAAATAATAAAGTGTCATCACTTTATTTTACCCACTGATTACTGCATATTTTTTCATTATTTGAAAAGCCCAATTATAAAATTGCACTGGAAAATCTCATGGGAAGGAGCTCATGGTGATATATTCTACTGGGTTCTGATATAATTCCTGCTCCATGCTATTGTAATGTGTTTTAAATTGTATCTGGTTTAAACCATTCAAATGTAATTTTAATGTTCATAAACATCACATTCAGCTTTTGTGTCTGTAACATCAGCAGTCTTTAGTGTTATTCTGATATGCTGATTTCATGATATTGGTAATGGTAATACATAGTTTAATGTTGATGTAATATAATGAACAATTATGAAGTTTTTGCTTCTTAAATTGTTTTGAAAATCATTTAGGATTCTTCAGAAAATGAAAAATAACATATACAGTGGTTAAAATAAGTATTGAACACGTCACCATTTTTCTCCGATGTTGATAACAACCAAAGAAATCCATATATGAAAACAAATCTAATTAGTTTTTAAATGAAGTTATGTGTAATAAAATGAAATGATGCAGGGAATAAGTATTGAACACATGAGGAAAGGGAGGTGTAAAAAGGCAGTGAAAGCTCAGACAGCAGCTGAAATCTCTCAGATCTGCTTCAGCAACTCTCAGCCCTTCATCATTGTAAATTAGGATTGGCTGCTTCAGTCTACATTATGTGATTTTGTTTCTCCGAAAGCATTTGAGCATTTCCTTGATCTGTGTTTTGGATCATTGTCGTGCTGAAACATCCACCCAGGTTTCATCTTCATCATCCTGATAATGCAGATGTTGGACTGAAGCAGCTAATATTAATTTACTCTGACGAAGGGCAGAGGGCTGCTGAAGAACGACTGAGAGATTTCAGCTGCTGTCTGGGCTGCCTTTTACACTTCCCTTTTTTCATGTGTTAAGTACTTTTTTCCTACATCATTTGATTTTATTATGCATGACTTAATTCGTAAACTAATTTGATTTATTTTCTTTTCATATATGGTTTTATTTGGTTGTTATCAACATCTGGTGAGCATTTTAAGTCAACAGCGCCTTCGGAGAAAAACATTTTATAAAATTATTTGTATATTCTACTTTTAACCATTAAAATTTGTATTCATTTAAGCTTTTGGTTATTATTATTATTATTATTATTATTATTATTATTAGTAGTAGTAGTAGTAGTAGTAGTACCCCCAACATTTGAATTAGCCACAATCTTTTGTATTGATAATTATTTTAGTTTCTTGATCATCAAAACTGAAATAGTTACTTTAAATTGTAATAACTTTTCCAAAATGTACTCTTCGAATGTATTTTTATAAATGCAGCCTCCTTAAGTAAAAGGGACTTCATATAACATTAGTAAAAACCTTACTAATGGACTAGACGCATACTGCTAGTCCTCTTTACTAAGCTCAGCTTTACACTCAGATAATAGGCAGAATTCATGGCACCGAGTATCTTGGCGAAGTATTTTGGCCAAAAGTAAAAGACTACAAATGGAGCTCTGGAGACAGGTTCTCCTCTAATGAGCCGCAGTTGCTTTCCAATAAATCTCTCACTCTATATTAGTGCAGCAATGCCTCTTATCACTGTATGCCAGAGCTGTCCTATCCCATAAACCACAGGCAGAGATACACTGAGCATTACCTTTAGTTCTGGATCAGTTCATTTCCACTGATCTAAAAAAAAAAAAAAAACACGGTGTCATTTTATGGGGGAAAATGTTGGAAAATGTTTGTAGGAGAACTGTAATTATGATGTTGGATTTGTCACAGTCTGCTTCTAATGAACTTTAGTGGATACAGAAGGAAAAGCGTTTTAGAAACATGCTGAATGGCTGTTGATTCCTGGGGGAAATCAGCATTGTTTCTTTGCTTGTAATAGTTGCCAGGAGGATGCTAATTACATCTTAATGGTGGCCCTTTGCTTTTAACTTCATTGAGCACTCATTACAATTAGCTGTAGTCATTATAGACCACATCTCTGACTTATCATCTGCAGATGCGCTTTGTGCTGCAGATTGTGCGTATGCGCAAGGTGATGTGTTCGACTTTATGTCCCTTAAAGGTGTTACTCACTAGTTGGCTGTGTTCAGGAAGGGCTGACACCTCTAATTTGGCAGCTGTTCTCTGTCTGACCTCTCCTGCGTCACACTGGGATTTCCTATTGATTGTTCGTTGCTAAATTAATATCATGCAGCCTCAACTAAGACATTAGTGCTGTAGTAATATACAAGTTTAATGAAGCGTGAAAGTGTTCTTGGACAATAACTTAAGATTACGCCGTTGCACTGAAATAAATGTTACTACAGCCTGATTCTATTAGAGGCATTTTTTTTATAAATACTTTTTTCATCATATTTAAAAAAAAAAAAAACACCTACACAATAAAAATGCATTTGATACACCTCTAAAGCAACAATTTAGCTTTATTTCTGTTTTAAAATTCTGTAATGACAAAAAGGCCAGACCACCAAAATTGAACCTTGAAATTTGAAGTGCAATTCAGCCATTTTTTATTATATATATATATATATATATATATATATATATATATATATATATATATATATATATATATATATATATATATATAAGTGACAGAAGTTATTCAAATACACATTAAAATAAGAGGCTAGATTATTAAAAGTGTTTATATTTTCTTTTGTCATGGACAAGTGGATAGCTCAACAAAAATGCTAATTTATTCACCCACAAGTGGCTCCAAGCCCAAACCTTTATGAGTTTCTTTCTTCTGTTAAACACTTAAGATGTTTTTAAGAAATCGGAAACCCTTTAAAATTGTCCTATAATGAAAATTTCGGTATACCAAGGCATAGTAGAATAATAAAACATTAGTAAATGGAAATGGACATACTGTGAGCCCCAGACACCACTGTTTCCTCGTTTTCATGTAAATTCCACGAGTGTAAAACCAGCCAATGGACAACAGGCCAATCAGAAGACAAAACAAACTGTGAATAGACTCATGGCTATGCCCTCTGTATTTGCATGTATGCCTAATTTGGGTCATTCATCTGGACCTGACGAGCAGCCATATCATCAAGCTCTGAAATCATAAAAGTCTCTGAGATCATTAATATGCACGCCTCATGCTTCGTTTGATAAGCAACAGCATTTTCTTGTGAGACATCAATGATAATTTTCCTCTGTTATTTTTAAAGTCCAGAGAAATCAAAACTAACCATATAATTTTGTTAGCTCACAGTGCTAGTTTTGTGGTGAACAATTCATCTGTGCATGTCATTAAGAAACAGAAAAGTTTGCGCTTCTAATATTTAATTGAAATCTGAAAATGCACTTCCTGTTTGTTTTCAGGTAAATTGTCAGATTATGTATATTTTAGCAAATGGGCGTGGCTAACATATTTAACCACGCCCCATCCAACTGTCAGTTTGACAACAAACAGAAATGGTGAGCAGAAGGAGTCTGTTAGGTTGCTCTCCATGAAATGCCTTCTTTACTACTAGGGGCGGATTTAGTGTTTTGGGGCCCATTTAAGCAATTTTTTTGGTTTTTAAAAGTAAACCTGATTTGACTGATGTATGATTATCCATGATTCAGGGAGGGGGGCACATTTGCACAAATGTAATAATTACATAATTTTATTTGTTAGACCTTCACCATAAAAAAAATGATAGAAAACTATATTATTTATAGAATCTTTTAAGTACTTATTTGGGGCCCCCTTTCCTGGGGCCCTAAGCAGCTGCTTACCCCACTTATTGGTTAAATCCGCACCTGTTTACGCCATCAATTCAGCTCGAAGTAGAAAAAACAAACCACATACACTGTTTACTCATTTAATATTCCATTTCTCTTAGTCTAGAAATTGCATCACAATACAAACATAATAACGATCACAGCTTCCGGTTCATGGGAACTTACAATGCCATACATCTCTATCACTCTCTTTTGTTAAGTTTAATTATAATTTAGCCTTTATCCACAATAGATCTGGTGAGCAAAATAGATTAACGTTACTCAGATTGGGTTTAAATTTGTTCTTGTTCAGTGTACATCATGCCGTGTGTGTGTGTGTGTGTGTGTGTGTGTGTGCGTGTGTGTGTGTGTGTGTGTGTGTGTGTGTGTGTCTGTATGAGCGGCACTTCAGAGTGGAGCTCATTAATATTCACGACACAAGGCTTATATGGTCAATCATGGACATTCTGATTCAATAAGTATTTTGTGGGGTAATAAATGAGCTTATAAAACCTGGTTTCTGGAGATTTTTACTTACCGAAGCCATAAACTTACTATGTAGATATTAGAGAACAATTTTACTTAGTAAACCAATGCAGTTTGTGGCACCTTTTTAACCACTAACTTCCATAGAAGGAAAAAAACATAGTAATAGTAAGGCAAGGCAAGGCAATGGTTACAGTTTTTCATGTTTCTAAAAAATGTCTTCTTTTGTGTTTAACAGAAGAAAATCAGACAGTTCTGAAACAAGTAAAGGGTGACATGGCAGAATTTTCAGTTTTTGGTGAACTACCCCAGCAGGCACACAACATCATAACACAATTAATATTAGGTTAGGTTTAGGTTGTGATGTCAGGTGACAAAATTAAATGTCTAGCCAGTGTCTAAGGACAATGTTATTTTGACATCCAGTAACGACGTCAAATTATGTTAATATTTGGTTGATTTTTAGGTTGTGTTGGAAAGTGACCAAAATCCAACGTCTGATAGATGTCAAAGTGGTAACGTCCACACAACGTGTACACAAGGTTTAACATGATTAGACATTGATATTTGGTTGATTTTAGGTTGATTTTAGGTTTGACTTTGAACGTTGGGTTCTGACGTCAACCCGATTTTCATTTCCAAACAAAGCCAAAGTCCCCATGATGTTGGGGTATGTTGGGATACAGCGTCAATATAAAGTTGATTTCCTGTGCCTACAGTTACCCCTTAAAGATGTGTTAAAAGTGTTCAAACAGATATTGTTTGTGCATTTTATTTAAATGTGACCCTGGACCACAAAACCAGTCACAAGTGTCAATTTTATTTTTAAATTAAGATTTATTTATTCATTTTCCTTCGGCTTAGTTCCTTTATGTATCAGGATTCGCCACAGCGGAATGAACCGCCAACTTATCCAGCATATGTTTTACACAGCGGATACCCTTCCAGCTGCAACCAAGCACTGGGAAACACCTACACACAATTTAGTTTATTCAATTCACTTATATCGACTATGGGGGAAACCGGAGCACCCAGAGTAAACCAACATGGGGAGAACATGCAAACTCCACACAGAAACGCCAAGAGACCCAACCAGTGACCTTCTTGCTGTGAGGCGACAGTGCTAATCACTGAGCCACAGTGTCACTCAAATTGGGATTTATACATTGCATAAAAGCTGAACAAAAAAAATTCCATTATTGTATGGTTTATTATCATAATATATAATATAAATATTTGGCTGAGACGCAACTATCTGAAAATCTGAAATCTGAGTTGAGGAATTACTCAAACACAAAAAAATCTTAATACTGAGTAAATCGCCTTTAAAGTTGTCTAAATAAATTTAACAATGCATATTAATATTAATAAAGAAATGTATTAAATATCTTCATCCAACATGATATTTACTGCACAAAAACATGATTTTGGCATAAAAGGAAAATCAATAATTTTAACCTGTACATTGTACAACGAATATTTCCACAGTAGGTTGTTTTGAAAGTTTGTTGTTTCAAAATATACCTGTACAACATAAAACTGGTTTTGTGGTGCAGGGTCAGAAATAAGTGTGATTGTTGTCATTTGAAGTTCCCTGCTGTGCTCCAAACAACTGAACAAGACAGGTGAAAACATTGGTCACAATCAGCTTCCATCCTAACAGGTATGGATTGACTTGAATGTGAATTCATACAGACCAAAGACATCTAAACAAACTGATAACTGGACATGATGTTACAAGATGCAACCATTTGAGCAAAGTGCAATATACTGTAGTCATCCGAGTTTCTGTGTGTGTACATGTGTGTGTGTGTGCATGCATATCTTTAGGGTTCAGACTTAAAAACGGCTGTGTGAATAGTTAGTAAACCATGAATAAATGCATGAGTTGTGAACACACTCTTGTGTTATCCCAGAAACTTGCATATGGTTCTTTAATATGTGCTTCCACTGAGCTATTGTGGAACCTTTTTTTAAGAGCACTGTTGCAAGCTCCATTAAAAGTGAAATAGAGACTACATTTTCAACATGTTATCATTGGACGGCTGTTCTCCATCTGGGGCTGTTCTATTCTTGTGCCTGTCTCATTTGCCCAGGCAAATAAAACACAAAGATTGCCTAAATTGCTTCATTAACACCTGTTTTCTGTAGCATGACATCACTCTACCTCTCACATTCCTACCTGATGCAGTAAATTATGAAAAGCAGATGTATGAGGGGTGTGCTGAAGTCTGTCTCTTTAATTTAAACTTGCTTTAAATCAGTGACTCTTGAGTGTCTGTTTTAGATTTGATTGTAAAACATCAACTGACTGAAGCGCATCCAGCAGTGTAAAGAAAGACTGAAGAAACTGAAGAAACACTTACTTAAGCAGTTAGTTCGAAGAATATACAAGCTCTGATTTTTATGGTTCAGGCAAAACTGCAATTACTAGGTTTCTTTTCGAAGAATGTTTGGTAACAAATTATGTTCATCTCTTTTAAGACATTCTGTTGACTATTGCATAGTAACTTTGCACCACTGTACCGGTCATTGGACTATCACCAGACTATCTCTCTTAAAGGTTCAAGAGGCACCATGAGTGTGAAGTATTTTCCTTGTACAGTCCAACCGATCTACTTATCCTTTATTTTAAATTTAACAATTTAATTTGACCATTTGTTATTTTCTTGTTCACAATCACAGATATTTTAGTCACAGTTTTAGAACTTGTCTGAGTTTATTACGTCTGAGAGATTACTGCAAATTCACTACATGTCAGTACTGACATACTGTATTCAAACAGCAATAAATGTAGTTAAATTGGCACGCATACATAACGTGTAGTGCAAATATAAATACCCCTTTATTAAACATAGGCTGTTAAACAAACAGAAACAGTCGGACATGATGTCAGTAATATGCAAATTGATGTATGACGTAATCTAGCTATAGTCAGCTAATTTTCGGGCAGAGCTCAGTGCCTTTTCATTGAAAATAGTTGCCAACACTGGCGAATGGGCGTGGCCAGATTCGCTGTAATGTTATAGCAGAGAAAGCTAAAATGACGTCCAAATGCTGCTATTTCCACAGAGGTTCTTCTGTTTCTGTATTTGGGCTTCCAAATGACACGACACAAAGAGAGGTGTTTACAGTTTAATTTTAATTATATTCCAGAAAATTATAAAAAAAATATATATAGCTAGCATTTGACAAAACTCCTCAAAGAAGGAGCAGCTCAAACCATTATAGACAAAGCTGCGGATTGTGAGTCATAACCTGTATTTTTATTTGTTAAAATTGATCTATTACATGCACAGTTTCTAGTATGTTGTAGCAAGGACTTAAACAAGGATGTAAACAACATGAAATGCTGTTTGGCACCATTAACAATTTAGCTACAGTTTAGCTGGAATACATATTTATCGGTCAAACCCTTGTAAACAACCTTAGTCTTCACCAGCGCTGCAGTGTCTCTCTATGCAGCCACTTTCCGTACGTTCTACATCTCAAATAACAAACTCGCAAAAGATATGTGAACGTTTCATATTACTTACACATGCTTATTACCCGAATATATACGAAAGACACTTGTCATATTTAATTTAGAGAGCAGGCATGAGGTTCAGCTGTGTGTTCTTTCTGATTCAGGCTCAAAATGCTGCGGCTAACAGTTAAACTGTCTGACAGTATTTACACAACGGCAAAGCGTGTGCTAGTAGAGGCGTGGTGCTTTCTGGATACGTGGAGCCGATCTGCGAATCACAGCACATTGTTTGATGACCAATCAGAGCCTCATTAGAACAGGCTTTCAGACAAACTAGGAAATATGACGTGTTAGCTGAGTAGCTGTATATAATGAAAGTAAGACATATGAAAAAATAATGTGACAAATGAAGCATGTGCTTTGCAACCCATAAACACAACCAAGCCTTCAAAATACACTCTGGACCACCCCTTTAATATATTGATTTTTCTTTAAACACCTTTGCAAGTGCTGCTTATGTGAGTGAATACTTATTACTTAACATTCATGCCATATTTTTTAAAACAGAACCTAAAGGTTTATTTATAAACTAATTTTGAGAGGAGCACGTGGTTATGATTGATTGCAGCTGGCCCGCATTAGCTAATGCATGATCCACCAATCAGATTCCTAAATCACTAAGGTCAAGTTTTTACCTGGCCAAGTTGACATTTCTGTGTGGAGTTCTACATGTTCTCCCCATGTTTGCATGCTAAATCGACACCATAGACGAGCGATTGATCAGCAATATTTCTCTCCATAGTTCTTCATAATTGCATTCACTATTAACAAGCAGGGGAGTTCTCGAGACCTACCTGAGCTCAAACTCCCCTGCCGCCCTGCAAACGGGAGGGAGCCCTGGGCTTGAGGATCTCGAGAGCTCAGGGCTCTCTCCTGGGACAGCATGCCAAACATGCTTTATAATCAATCTCAATCATCAGTTAAGTGTGAACTCTTGAAATACATTTTATTGCTTAAAAATGTCATGCCAAAAAAGAAATCTTCTACTGTAGTCATGTAAATTACAAACGTTACCAAAGACTGTCAGTTTAGCAGTATAGTCAAAAGCACAAAAGAAAAACAAAATGTACATCACGGTTTCTGCTATATTTCATAACACTGTTGTATAAACAGCTGCAGTCACTTTAAGATATACAGACCCAATACGCTCATTCATGAATCTTTTTTCTCTAGTGTTTACATTGACTTAATACATAACTAACTGTGGTTATGCTGATACTCAAGTTTGTAAGTTGGATTATATTATATGTAAAGAGAACTTATTTTGGTTGAAGTACTGTTTTAGACACTCTTGCATATTTTTCGTGCACAAAAGATCTGAAATCAATTGAAATCTTTTTTTATCAAAGTGATTTGCGTTTATCAGTGCCTTTAATTTACAGAAGATGATGCAGTTATTTTGTTTGGAAGCTGGACACTTTCAGAAGGTTTGGATGTGAACACATAAAAAATAAATCTGTACAGAACAAGAATTGATGCAGTATCACCAGACATAACATTTTGATGTTCACAAGTATTGTAACATTTTCTTTCACCCCTGCCAACTCTGCTAAGTGGGAATGCACACTTACAGTATTTAAATGAGCCACACTAATGAGTTAATTTTAATAGGTTGTTTTCAATCATGTTGTTCTAGTGATGCGCGATATTCAGATATAGGGCAGGAGGTAAAAAACTGAATGGGAGACATGGAGGAAAGTCTGTTTTTTTGCGATTTATACTATATTTCAAAGGAGATATAATAGAAAATAACCACATGTATTGAGCATGATCTTTATATCATGAACAGGGATGAGTTTTCTACTGAACTAAAATATATTTGCCTGTCATCGAAGTGGTAGATACTTTATAAGTTATTATGTTACATGAAAAAATACTACAGTAAATACTATAGTGTTTGGAAGCATACTATAGATATAGATATAGATTACTTGAATTAAACTGTCGTAGTAATTATATTGTTGCTGTGGTACAACACTGTAGTAATAAACTAATTATTCAATAGGCTTCAGTTTTCTATGCTTTTATTATACACCATCACAATGCACCATAGTTTACACTAACGTTACAGTATTTATTACAGTTTTGCAGTTTACTATACTACAGTATTCTGTAGCATTCAGTAACAAAGAGTTGTACACATTACACTCTTTACTATGTGGTTCAAAAACATGTTTATTATAAATTACTATAGTTTTTCCCCACGCAGATATCTTCCAGACATCACAAAATAACCGATGAAAGCATACAAAAGCATGGACACATAGTCTACATTATTATTTATTTATTTTTGTAAGGAAAAAAGTGCACAATAATAACCGTTTAGTTTTGTCACAAGGGTTACATTTCCTCTTTGTTCAGTCGATGAACTTATCATCAACAAACATTCATCACTGCGGCGCATATAGACGTTAACGTTACAATTGTTTATTCCACCAAAACACATAAAAAAATTTGGATTATTGCAAAACAAGATGGATATTTCATTGCTGCGATTGCATATTTATATTCTCCTGGATCATGCATAAGTGTGGTGGTGTTTGTATTTGATTTTTATAAAACTTAAACATATTTATACACATAGCTAGGCCTGTAATCTTAATTGTTGCTGTCAAACGAATTATTGCGTTCAGAAAATAAAAAAATACACATGGATGTATTGAATTTTTTTTTATTACATGCCACCTTTTCTTCTATTTTTCAGCCAGCTTCTTGAACTTTCTCCCCTTTATGAGCAAAATCTTTTGGAGTTTTAGAAAAGTTGTTCGGCATTTCTTATTTTGGCAGATTTAAACAATTTTATACAACACAAAACAGAAACATTTTGATGTTCTGATAGCGATTCCTATGTAGGAGAACTTCCTGCCCTCAATCTGAATTTCACACGTCATCAATGACGTCATGTGAAAACAACCTATTGGAAAAAAAAAGAAAAGAAAAGTCTGTCATCATTTGCTCACCCTCCACTTGTTTCAAACATCTATTTTTTAAATCTTTATGACAGAACAGAAGATATTTTGAAGAATTTTGAAGAAGATGTTTGAAGATATTTTGAAGAAAAAAACCTTTCATATTAGGGTTTCCATTGGATGTCAATGGAAATGAGTGGTTCAGTTGTATTTTCACATTTCACATGTGGTGTCCAACATAACATCGTACCCTAGGTGCCTTAGTAAACAAAGACTGAATCATTTTTGGGTGAGGTTTTTTATTTTATGTCCTCCCATTTGTTAAATAAGCTGTTGCATGTTTGACATCTTTGAAGTGTATGCAGTAACTGTTTGTGTACATATTAGCACACAACCCTAATAATAACTGACTTCTTTAATCCAAGTCCAATGAGATTGTTCTCAATCAGATTTCAGCTTTGGCAATGTATTTATAATGGTATCTTGCCATATAAAAAACTTTTATACGAATTCCTTGTCAGCATTTAGAGCCCATTTTCTTTTGGGTGAAAACGTGTTGTTTTATGCATCTCCAGTCAGTGCAGCGCACATCAAAGCACCTGGAAACTCATGTCAATAAATCCTCATGTGATTTAGCAGAAGTCCAGAGCGACACCTCCTGCCAGCCTCCTCTACTTAGTGTCTCTTTGAGTAATTCCACAGACACTTATGTCTCCATTTCTGTTACCATGTATGGCCTCTGTGTACTCCATTATGACATTGAAACCCCAGCATTTATTCTTTCTGCTTATACATTGCAGGCATTTCAGAGCTCTAGGGCTTGTCTGAGAAGTAAACACAAAAAAAGATGAGGGAGTGAGAGAGAATGACATATACCATCAGGATTCAGTGTCGGATCGGTCGGATTTCAGTTTGGGCGGGCAGATAGGATAACAGACAGTCATGTGATTTCAGCAGCAAGTAATTTACACCATAAACAATACCAGTATCTTCACGAAGACAAAATAGTCATTGTTGAAGAAGTATCAGTAGTAGTAGTAGACATTGTTGTAGTAGTATCAGATGTAGTAGATGTTGTGGCTGAAGTAGCAGCAGTAGTAGTTGTTGTAGTAGTATCAGTAGTAGTTGACCTTGCAGTAGTAGTAGTCGTTGTTGTGGCTAAAGTAGCAGCAGCAGCAGTAGTAGTAGTAGCATTAGTAATTTCTGTAGTACTAGTAGTTGGTGTAGTACTTGTTTTTATAATTATTATTATTATTATTATTATTATTATTATTATTATTATAAGTATTGTTGTTGTTGTTGTTGCCATTACTGCTGTCCACTTTTTATTTATGTTTTTATGTTGTTCCATCCCAAAGAGGGAAGAAATCACTTTCCCGAACTCTCACATTCAATCTGCCCAGTTGGTGGAATGAACTCCCTAACTACATCAGAACAGCCGAGTCACTTGCTGTCTTCAAGAAACGACTAAAAACGCAACTGTTTAGTCTCCACTTTTCCTCCTAATCTGCAATTGCCTCTCTGGCTATACCACTAACTGAGCCCTCTTTCTCTCTCTCTCTCTCTCTCTCTCTATTAAAAAAAAAAAAAAAAAAAAAAAAAAAAATTCTACTAATGTTTTTGCTTCTTAGACTTTTACACGCCTGAAACTTGTCTATAGCGCTTGTTCACTGCTGCTCTTATAGTTGTGTAAATTGCTTCCTTGTCCTCATTTGTAAGTCGCTTTGGATAAAAGCGTCTGCTAAATGACTAAATGTAAATGTAAATGTAATGTTTTACTGTCATTATTACTATCATTACATTTACTATCATTGTTGTTACTCCTCACCACTAATTGGTTACGTTCTATGTTTTATTTCTATCTATGTTATTTGCTTCATTTATTGACTGTTATGGACGTTGTTTATATATATATATATAAAAAATAATCGGGACCAGAAAGGAAAACTCCACTTTTTTGATGTTTTACAGTTCCCCTGGAGTTAATTGTTAGAATTTTTGAGTCCATTCAGCCAGTCTTCTGTGGCTTGAAGCATTTTTAGCTTAGCTTAGCATAGATCATTGAATTGAGTTGACCAAAGAGTTTTAATAACTTTCCTATTTAATGCTTCACTTGTCTGCAGTTACATTGTATTAAGGCCAATAGAAACAATTTTTTCTAGACCAATATGGCTAGAAACAATATTCTCATTAGCCAGTTTCAGGCACTGCTAAAGACTATTTACAAAGATGGTTCACTGGCATTAGTATGTATGGGAGAAAATGCAATGCTCAGTATGGCCACCACATTGAAGCGTTCTAGTCAAAATAGGCAATCGTCTGTATAGCCATGTGCTTTTGTGGGGGAGGGGTCTGTATAAATTAAATTGTTCATTACTGCAAGGCTGGTCATTTGGCGACTATTGTATGGCATGGTATGGCAACAAAGTTCCTTGATTATTATGTCAGAATAAAATTATAGTTCCTATTCCTAACCATTTCAGCCTAGAAAATATCAACTTTGAATGTTTTGTCTGTCGTTGTACAATGTAACTACCGAAGAGTGACGTTATAGTGTAAATAGGAAAATTCTCACGTAATACTGTAAATAGGAAACTCTTTGGTTATTTTTGAGCAAGATGCTAATGGTCTAATTCGATTAAATGATCTCTGCTAAGCTAAGCTAAAATTGCTCTGCGGACCTGGAGATCAGCTGAACGAATTATACTTACTCCCAGGGCCATTTATATCGAAGTTGATATTTAGCTGCATCATGTTGGTGTTTCATAAAATTAAATTTTTATAAGGTGGGTCACCCAACGCTCAACCCCCAACCTGAAGGACCAGGACATACACACATACACTATGGATATTTTAGCTTACCCAATTCACCTATAGTGCAGGTCATTAAATTATCTATGCTAAGCTAAGCTAAAATTGCTCTGCCAGACCCAGAGATTGGCTGAACGAATTATAAAAAAGTTAAACTGTTTAATTAGGTGAGTTGTAAAATAAGTTATTTTCAAAAACAAAAGTAGTGTTCCTTTAAGATAATCTCCTGAAAGTCTCATTCTGAAGGCTTTATTTAAAGTGGAAAGGAGAGGCTTAAAAAACAAACTTAATATCATTGGGATTTTTAACCTATGACAAACAGCCATTTAAAAAATGTCAACGTTTACTTAATTATTCATTTGATTTCTTCAGGCATGAGTTTGAATTAATGTTAAACGTCTGGGTGGATTTTAAATGAGAGACAACGAATGCAATCAAGTTATTTAAATGTGCAGTATGTTCACGTGTCATTGATACGTGTGAAGAGCAAACCAGAGTAGATTTAGTATGTCAGTGAAAGATTTGAATCTAAATACATTTACTCTTTTCATGTGCTCAATGGTGCTCTCTGTAAAAGCAGGGTCTTAGCTTCAGATTTCTGTGAAATTTGGAGTGCGGTGCGTGCAGCAGGTCTTTGTGCTGTACATCAATGGGGACAGGAAATTAGTCAGTCTTTGAAGTACTTTGAAAACCTTGAACAAAAAAAGGACAAAGTTAATGCAAGTCATTCATTATTAACCCCCCAGATGGAAGCCGTATTGATTATCCATTTTGACAAACAAATCCGCCATTATAGATTTTGAATGCAGAACCCAGCTAAAACCGGATCACTCTTCCATCTGCCTCTTACATTAATTAGAGCAAAACTCATTTAGTGCTCAAGATAATACAAGGCCGTTTTTGACATAAAAGCTTAAAATAAATGAATATAGGTCACAAACCAATGCTAGTAAATTTACACACACACAAAGAAACTAGTGAGTCACTACGAAAATAATTAGTTGTCTTGAGTCTTGATTCAATTAACATCCAAACATCCTTTAAGATTTTTTTTTACTTTACCTTAAAAGTAAAACTAGGATTTTTTTTTGGAAAACAAAACTTGAAATAAGTTAATTTTATTTTACCACATTATATTATATTATATTATATTATATTATATTATATTATATTATATTATATTATATTATATTATATTATATTATATTATATTATATTATATTATTATATTATATTATATTATATTATATTATATATGTGAAAAAAAAACTTTCTTTTTGTTAAAAAGTTTTAATATTTGTTTATAATATTTAAAGTTTCAGTAAAAACACCTAGCTATCTAAACATATTTCTTTATATTTTATATAAAGGTTTCTTTAAAGAGGATATACCTTGAATTAAGTTAGATTAGATTAAGTTATAAATTTTTTTTCTACTTAAGCATAACTATATTATATTGTATTGTTTTAGTCAAGTCAAGTCAAACTTTATTTATAGAGCACTTTAAAAAACACTGAAGTGAGCCAAAGTGCTGTACAGAAATATACAACAAAATAAGCTTAATAGTAAAATACATAAAATACAATATAAATATAGCTTAACTATCTAAAAAGGCATAAGTTAAAATAACCAGTTAGTAAGATCAGGTGTCAAATGCCAACAAAAAGAATGGAGTTTTAAGAGCTGATTTAAATGAGAACACGGATGAGGCTTGTCTAATGGGCAACAGCAAATCATTCCAAAGTTTAGGACCTACCACAGTGAAAGCACGATCCCTTCTAAGCTTACGCTTTGTTTTTGGCATAATCAGGAGAAGCTGATCAGCTCACCCAAAGAACGAGTGGGCTTATAGGGGTGTATTAGCTCAGAGATATAAGGTGGGGTAAGACCATTTAGGGTAAAGGTCTCAAACTCGATTACTGGAGGGCCACAGCTCTGCACAGTTTTGCTTCAACCATAATTAAACACAGCTGATCCAACTAATCAAGGTGTTCAAGACTACTAGACACTGTTATGCCACAGTCACACTAGAGTTTTAGCTTGCGAAATTCTGTCGTACGGTGCTGCGAATATGGGCCGAATTAAACATTAAAAAAAGCGATTGCTCCGTGTTTTAAATTTCTGTACAGAGAGGTCATGTTTTGATCTTTGTTTGGTCTCATGCAATCATGTGATGCAATTTCGCAGGTCAGAGTTCACCAAGCTTGAACTTTGCAATGCAGTGAACTGCGAAAACTTGTAGCACAAGCTTGCGTTTCTGGTCTGACGCATTTGCTTGTGTATGAAGGGAAGTCTATGGGGAAAAAGTGCAGTGTGATCGCAGCTTTAAGCAGGTGTGAGTTGAAGGTGGTTGGAGCTAAACCAGGGGTGTCCAAACTTGGTCCTGGAGGGCCAGTGTCCTGCATAATTTAGTTCCAACTCCAATTAAACACACCTGAAACAGCTAATCAAGCTTTTTCTATGTATACTAGAAACTTCCAGGTAGTTGTGTTGAAGGAAGTTGGAGCTAAACTATGCAGGATACCGGCCCTCCAGGACCGATTTTGGACATAACTAAGCTAAACTATACACAGCTGCGGTCCTCCAGGAATTGAGTTTGAGACCAATGATTTAGAGATTTTAGAACACATAAAAAAATCTTGACTGTATTCTAAAATTCACTGGCAACCAATGAAGCGACGCTAACACCAGGGAAATGTGGTCATATTTGCGAGTACCAGTTACAGGCTTGCTACAATTTGCAAACAGAGAATAGCTGACCTGCTATCCCCACATAAAGTGCATTACAGTAATCTAACAGAGTGGTCACAGAAGAGTGGATTACGGTCTCAAACTGTTGTTTTGGTATATATTGTTTTAATTTTGCTAGTTTACTTTATTGAAAAAAGCTAGATTTAACTACTGAACTAATCTGATTGTCAAATTTTTTCTAAGCAGCACATAGATCTGACTATCATCTGCATAGATCTGACTAACACTGGAAAATATTGAAACAATGGAAAATTTACTGAAAACTATGGCCAAAAACATATTTTTTACTATTTATTTTTCTGTATTGAAAAGTTAACTTACATAAAGCACTCATGTCATTTTAGTTTAAAATCGTTTTTTATTGTTTGACATTGAGCTTTCAAAATATAAAGAAAACCCTCCACACACAGACCACATTATTTTAAAGTTGTCAATTAAAAATGCATAGATGCATGGCAGCATTGCAAGTTAGAGTTGGTCGACTGCGGTGTTAAAATCACACACAGACACTGCATTCTGGAGGGAGAAAATGAGACTCTGGATTACTCTAATGGCAAAATCATTAAGCACAAGAGGGACCCTCAGCTCTTACTTTGTGAAAATGGCTCCTGTGAGTGACTCCATAATCTCTCCTCTGAGTGCTTTTGTGGTGTCTCATTTCAGCTCCCCGGTGGTCGTTTGTGTGTGCAGCTAGTTGTTTTTTGTGTTTCACCTCTGCATATGCATCACCAATAGTCTTCGTGTGTGTGTGTGTGTGTGTGTGTGTGTGTGTGTGTGTGTGTGTGTGTGTGCGTGTGTGTGTGTGTGTGTGTGTGTATGTGTGTGTGTGTGTGTGTGCGTGTGTGTGTGTGTGTGTGTGTCATGCAGCTGATAGCTAGTGTTTATGTTGTACTCTACTGATGTCTCCTACTCCTCGTGCTCAGACCATTACACACTATTACAGTGTGCAAGTTCTTTGTTCTGTGTGTCCATGATGACAGCTGTGGCATGCTGCTGTCGGGATTTATATAATGTGCTACAAGCTACAGTAATAGGAAAAATGGCAGATGTATCAAACGTGGGAAAGGAACACGGCATGTGGCTGTAGGCTGTTTGTTTGGGTAGATATTTTTCTTGGACTCCGAAGCTGAATAAAATCATGCTCTGATGCTTTGCTGTTTTAACCCACAGGGCAGGAGAATGACTTTTTTGGAGGTTGCCCATGGAGGTCTCTCAGAGACCAGTGCTGTTAGACTGTGTGGTGCCATGGTCAGTGTCCTGCATTGAAAAAAATTATTCAGTTAAATTTTTGTTTGAAAAGACATGACACGTTGTAAATACTTATTCTAAGTACTTTTTGCTGTACTTTTCAGATAAAATGCTTAAATCCTGCTTTGAGGGAGGGATGTAAAGGTATAAACTAGTGCGGTGACCCGGATTGTGAGATGTGAGATTTGGGCATTGGGTAACACTTTCTAATAACTACACTTTATAAATCATTTAATAAACATTAGCAAATAGTGAATTCATTATAAGCATTAACTCTACAATAATAAACATTAATAAGCAGTTTATAACTGCAGCTACAAATGCTGTATTCTTTACTTACAAGCACATGTAATGTGCTTAATAATTGTGTTTTCATACTTTAATGATTAATTTTTCATTACTAAATTAAGTATTGCATTATTTACAAACCATTTGTTTAAGCATAGTTTAAGCAAAGATTATTCGGAATGCATAAGTAAGTGATTAATAAACTATTCGAATTAACATTTATATATATTATTATTCAGGCATATACTAATAGTTAATTTGTATGTTAACAAATGCTTTATTTGGGACCTAAAGTGAGGACTATTTATGCTTTATAAATCCCTAATAAATCACAATTAAACCCTCAGTTATATTCTAAACAGGAAAAATCATAGTATCATATTATCATATCATAAATCATATATCATAGTATATTGTTAAATTATTATATTGTTGTTTTTTCCTGTTTTATATTATATTTTGACACTCCTGTTACTCAGCAATGTTTAAAGTTTACACCAATTTTACTTTTTAGATAAGATTGCAAAGATTATTGTTCATTTGATAGTGAGCCTTTAATTGTCTTTTATAAGGGATATATAAAGCTAAAGGAATTTATTAAAATAGTCAGTCACTTTAGATTATGATCTTAAAAACCACCAACTACTCTTAAATACAACTGGTTTGTAAATAATGCGATACTTAATTTAGTAGAAAAAAATAATCAGTCACAATTTATGAAAGTACAATTACTCAAATCTAAAGCATTTGTAGTTGCAGTTATAAACTAATTACTAACGTCTTTTAATGTAGAGTTAATGCTTAACAAATAATGAATTCACTGGATGCTACTGCGTAATAAATAATTCATAGTGTGTAGTTATAAAGTGTTACCGTTTTTTGAAACAGCCCAGTTTCATGAAAAAAGAACAAAATGAGTGCAAAAATATATTGCATTGTGGCTACAAAGCAAACATGTTTAGTTTCTTTCTTTAAATGGCTAATGACAGTGACTAGGTCATGTTACAATGTTTGTTGTAGAGAGTGTCCTTAAAGGGTAAATAAGGCTCTTATTGTAAGACAAAAGCACATTTGCTGAAACAACAATGCCATGTTACCTTGTTTTTATATGGCTTACTGTATTGCTGATCTGTGAAATGGGTTTTCATAGATCGTTTCTGTAATACTTTGCCTAATATCTAACTCAGTTTAAATAGTATTTAACCCTTATGTGTTGTTTGTGATGTTTTTATCCACTCGGGTGATTTTAAGTCTTAATTTAGCCACAACCTTCTCTGTGTTTTAGCAAATAAAATGATTTTTCTTGACTTGAATTCTTATTTTGACACATACTTTGGGAAAAAAATGGAAATGTTCCTTATGTTCGTGGCTGTTTTGCCCCATTGACTTCCATTATAATGATATTTTATGATTAAATATCATAGAAATCCATATAAAAGCCAGAAGCGTTTTTGCACAGACCTATCTAAAGGGTTAATGGTGCCAACTGATGATAACAGTAGAAATGCAAAGTTTTACCTCTTCCCTACGAGGAAAAACACCACAATCAAGAATGCATGATTATTTGGTGTCATGGCTTTGCAATCAAAAATGTCACTATAATGCAAGCCAATAGGGCAAAATCATCCACAAATTTAATGAAAGAGTTGTCAATTTGAACAGTACACAAGGGTTGAAGCAGGTGAAATATAACCAGTGTGATTGCATTGGTGCCATGATGGATCCTGAATAGTATTGATGTTTAGGAGGAATATTTTAACAGATACAAGCAAGCTGTGTGAATAACTTTTTAATCCCCATGGCCTCAAGAGGCACATTAGTGACCAATGCTACAGGCTGTGTTCTTCGTGTCATTTATATTGGGCCAAACTTCTATGCCAAAAATGTCAGTTTGAATCTCGTTCAGATCAGAGAGAAGGGTACATTGGTGCCATGACCCGGATGTCTGTGACGTTTAGAGGAACAAACAAAGGCCAGCTAGTACAAACTGTGCGAATAAACCCAACTCCCTTCCCTCAGGAGGCACACTAGCAACTAACTTAGAAGATACAGTACTTCACATCCTTGTTAGCAGCATGCCGGTTGAGTTCCCATTTTGAATGAGGGGAGTTACGTTGGTGCCATGACCCGTGACATAATGGAGGCCAGCTTGTAGGAGCAGTGCAAGTAAACCTCACTGGCCTGGCAACTGCAGTTTTTCATGTCTTTGTTAGTTTATCCGACTGCCATGCCAAAAAATGTCAGTTCAAATCCCGCTTGGAGCAGGAGAAGAAGGACCAGAAGGGTTGCCGTGACCTGGATGGGAGTGATGTTTAAGGGGATGATTGTAACGGAGGCTGGCTTGTAGGAGTAGAGTGTGTAAACCCTGCTCCCCAGGCCACAGGAAGTTCACTTACCATCCGCACTAGAGGCTGTGGTCTTTTGTGCCCTTTTAGTGAGCCTGCCTGCTGCCTCTCATTCCAGAAACGCCGGGTCCAATCCCACTCAGAGTTTGGCAAGAACAACCAGGGGGGATGCAAATGTTCAAATGTATTAGTTTACAAATCATGCGATTACAATAAAAGTGTTTCAAGGCTATAACTTAGTGTTGATTAAGAATGGCCTGTAGTATTTTTTTTTGTGTGTGTGTGTTAAAAATAAGTTTTACATTCAATACAAGTTCTGCCCTGTAAAAAAAAAAAGCCAGTACAACAAAAAACAAAACATAATTCTTATTCCCTTTCGCTTTTTCTTGTTCCCAGAACTTTTGAAAACATCAGCTGCACTGATCTAAAATTATTTGTCAGTAATACAAAAAACATTTAGGTTGGTTAACATAAGATTATTAGTTTTCTGGAGAGGTGAACTAATCTGTAACAAAGCTTTTAAATTTGTGCTGGCTGAAATTTTTTTTTACCGAACTGTAATGCCTGAAGTTGAGTGAACAAAAAAACTCATAATACTTATTAACTTTCGCTTTTTCTCGTGTACTCAACTTTTGAAAACATCAGTTGCACTGACCTGAAATGTCTGAAGTTGAGTGAACAAAAAAACTCTTTTGGAAATTGGTACTAAGAAATAATACATTATCAGGACAAACAAACATAGTTCAGTTGAAAGAAAAAACTACAACACAGACAAATGTTAACATGTTTATTATTAGACAGAATTAGAAACAGGACAGGAGGCAAAAACAACAATAACAGTAAGCATGACAAGGATCAAAACAAGTTGGGACAAACAGGTAAAAATGCTTTGTAATGCTTCACTGGAAAAACAAGACTCAGCAAAGAGTCTGTGTGAATGAGGTGTCTTTATAGTTCTAGTAATTAGTCGATCATGAGCTTCCAGCTGTGTGTGTGTAATCAGTAACTGGTGCCTCCATTTGAATTATAGTTTGAGCATTTGATTTGTCATTTAATTATTACAGGATTTGAGTTGTTCATGAAAATTAAATATCAAATACATTTGATTTTTCATTTGAGAATACATTTTGATTTATTGTTAAATCGTTTGAGCAATTGATTTTTTTCATTTGGGGTCACGGTGGTACAGTGGGTAGCACGATCGCCTCACAGCAAGAAGGTCACTGGTTTGAGCCTTGTCTGGGTGAGTTGGCATTTCTGTGTGGAGTTTGCATGTTCTCCCTGTGTTCATGTGGGTTTCTTCCGGGTGCTCCGGTTTCCCCCACAGTCCAAAAACCTGTAGGCTAAATCGTCCATAATGAATGTTTATGAATGAGTGTGTGTGGATGTTTCCCAGTGATGTGTTGCAGCTGGAAGGGCATCCGCTGCGAATAGCATATGCTGGATAAGTTGGCGGTTCATTCCGCTGTGGCGACCCCTGATTAATAAAGCGACTAACCCAAAAAGAAAATGAATGAATGAATAAATAAAAGATATAAACCTGATTTTATTTTTGGGTAGTTGGATAGTCATTTGGGTAGTTGTTTTAAAGGTTCGATTATTATTTGATCTATTTATGCATTTGAATTTTCATATATATATATATATATATATATATATATATATATATATATATATATATATATATATATATATATATATATATATATATATATTCATTCCTGCATTTTCTTTTCGGCTTATCAGGGGTCATCACAGCGGAATGAACAGCCAATTTATCCAGCATATGTTTTACGCAGCGGATGCCCTTCCAGCCTAATTCCTTTGTAGTCTTTCTGCAGCCGTGCCCCCAAATGATAAATTGAATAAAAAAATAAAATTACATTAGCATTATTGCGGTAGTATTTTGTTATTGTTGTTGTTGTTAATAATGACATTAATGTTGTTATTGGTGGTACTATTATTTTTGTCATTTTTGTTAGGGTTATAAATACTGAAACCTTTATTTTTTCAAGTGAGGTCTGAGATTAACTCAACTTAAAATAAAAAGTTGGCAGAAGCTTTTTTGGGTGAACTTGCAAAGTTTTGCTCACAAAATTAATCTTTTAATGAAGAATTTTTTGATTTAGGTTAATTAAATGTGTTAAATGTAGCCAAACCAACAAAAAAACAAACAAACAAGTAATTTAAACTTTTTTTCAAGTTGAATTTTTTTACAGTGTTGTGTTCACTTTGCCTGGAAGCTAAAGGATAGGTTTTAGCAGTTTTCAGAAAATACCTTTTTTTACCATAAATATACCATATTTCCAGTGAACCAACCAACTTTAACCTTAATTTATTTAAGACTTAGAAAATTGATTTTTACAGCGTACTGTTGGAAATAAGAGAATCTGTACTCCACATCCAGTTTTCTGTGTATATTTTCAGCGGGATTGTGCACTTTTCCACTCTCCGCATGATTCCATTATCTAGGAAGCTTCTGAGAAGCCGAGATACTGCAGGGAAGAAGATTTGGCCCATGACGTGAACATGTGGAATCCAGAGAAAGACATTTTGTTCCAAATAGCATATTGACAGAGAAACCGTATGTGCTCCTGGCAGACGTTTTAAGACTTTTTAAGGGGCGCCAATTGATGCAACGGTTTTATTTGTGGTGGAGAGCCGAACATGATTTAATAACGGAAACGTGCTGTCTATAGCTCAGCCGAGGCTCAAGTGTAATTGAGGTAAATGATCAGATCAGTTTGGAGAGCACTTGTGAATAAAATCCAGCGGCTCTTGTTTGGTAGTTCTAAATCACATTTAATAACCAGGTTGTTTTTTTAAGCTGGTTAAAGTCTTATGTTCTTATAAAACCTTCTCCCAGTTGGATAGACTTTGATTTAGTGGTGAGAGGGTCAAAGAAGTTGTTCTTAAGCCTGGCTGTGTGTTTATTTGAGGCTGCTGATGTTAGGTGAGGTTTTGTTGTGATGTTGCCGTCTGTTTTTTTTTTCTCACACGTAGGCTGGTTTAATGTCACAGGCGCAGTGTTTATCCAAGAGGAGAACCTCTGGAAATCACGTACACTGTGCCTCGGTAACAGCTAATGTTACAGCTAATGTTTTCACATGTTTTTTGCTCTTGTTGGCTGTAGATCATTATGTAGATCAAATGATGCTGTTTTTCTGCAGTGTTTCAGTTGTTTTTTGTTCTCCCATCATGCTTTTCTTTTTTCAAAATCTTGAAATCAACCAAATATCAGAAGCTTACCTTACCTTACTCTACTTACTGGGAAAAATTGCATCTCTATTATTTTATTCTTGCATAGAGATCAGTGTATTTATACACTGTAAAAAGATCTTGCTGCCTTAATTTTTTTAATTAAATGAAATAAACTTCACTAGTCATCTTACATCAATCAAACTGTAATTTTTTTGTTGTTGAATCAGATTAACTTTTCTAGTCATCTCAACATCAATCAAACTGACCAAAAACATTATGTAACTTAAAAATGTAGTCGAAATCTGATTAACTTAAAATAGGTTCAAGCAACATGAACATATTTGTTGCCTTGACTTTTTGTCATTGTATTTTTTACAGTGTAGGATTGTTTGGGAAATATTATGACTTAGCAACATTTGTTGCATTACATGTCAGTGGTGACAGTTAAAACAGCAACATTTTTCCATTTTTTCCTTCTAGAGGTTGTATAGCTGCAAAAAATGTACATTTCTTTAGAAAAAATCAAACACCAGTTATTGGGATATGAGCAGATTGTACAAAACATACAAGTTAGATGGTACAGATATATATGATACAATTTTCAATAATTTCCCAGTGTTGGGTTGTGGCTGGAAGGACATCCACTGCGTAAAACATGTGCTGGTTAAGTTGGTAGTTCATTCTGCTGTGGTGACCCCTGATTAATAAAGGGACTAAGCCGAAAAAGAGATGAATGAATGAATTTTCATTTCAGTTTTGAAAGAGAAATCAGCAATAAATACTTATTTAATTTAATTAACATTCATTCGTTCATTCATTCATCCATTCATTCGTTCATTCATTCATTCATTTTCTTTTTGCCTTAGTCCCTTTGTTAATCAGTGATAGTCACAGCGGAATGAACCACCATTTTATTATTAATATTATGCCATGTGGTTTATGTACTCTGCTCATTGACATCAGATGGGATTATTGAATATTCCCAGCAGGCACAGGATGTCAACATGATTTCTGATTGTCATTGTCCACCAATGATGTGGGAACGTTGCGTTTTGTTTGGAAATGAAAATTGGGTTGACGTCAGAACCCAACACCAGGCTGAAGTCAATGTCCAACCTAAAACCAACCAAATATCAATGTCTACATTATAATGATGTTACAGCTTGACGTTGTGTGGACTTTACCACTATGACGTCTATCAGACATTGGAAGTTTGATTGCCATACTTAATGAATAAATGCCAGTATTTGATGTCAATATGACATTGGTTTAAGATGTTTTCTCTTGGATTTTGGTCATTTTCAAACATTACCTAAAATCAACCAAATATTAATATCTAATGATGTTACAGCTTTATGCTGTGTGGAGATTACCAATATGACGTCTATCAGATTTTGGATTTTGGTTGCCATTCTTGACAGATAAAGTCTAAAGTATTTTACGTCAATATGAAGCTGGTTTAAGATGTTAGATCAACGTTGGATTTTGATCACTTTCCAACACAATCTAAATCAACCAAATATCAGGGTCATTTGACGTCATTTTTGGACGTCAAAATAACTTTGTCTTTAGACGCTGGCTAGACATTGAATTTTGGTCATCTGACGTCACGACCTAAATATAACCTTATATTAACGTCTTGTGACATTGTGTGCCTGCTGGGTTATTTCTAATGAAGCAAAGTATTGGGGTTGCAAGGTATAAGGCTTTCTAAATTTCACCTTTTTGTTCATTTATATTCATCATGCACATTCACATTTTCATTTCTTGATGCACCTTTTCACCACCACTAATGGGGTTGATGGTGAAAACCTTCCTGTGTTTTCCTCTCTGCTGGGTTCATTTATGTATAATTTCCCTTTCGTTCAAATAAATCTATCCCGCTCTCCCCTAAATGTCACAGCAGGCATATGAACCTATCAATCATTTACCACTATAACATCATGAATCATTGGCCATTTAATGTATCTCTTCCTATATGTATGTAGCCTGTGGAGGTTGTTTGTGACTAAACACCAAGACATTTATTTGCCACGTAATTTACTGTATCCAGGCTATACTTTTGTTCACAGGATATATATAAAGTGAATGAGAATGAATTTTAATGGAACCTGATAGCAATAAAGCTCAGAATGGAAACATTTTACAATATCACAAACTATTCCAATCACATGCTGCAGAGACTCATTCCCATACTGAAATAGACATGGCTGAGTTGCAACTACGCATGCAAAGGGTGAAGTTATCCTTAAGGGGATGTTTTCCATGCAGCACAGATGGACACAAATCAAACTTGTGGAGATTCACTGATTGATTTACTGTTGAATGATGAGGGAAATGGCTTACAGTATAGACAAATTACACACCAAGCACGATGACTATGAAAAGAACAATATAGTAATCATTCTGAAAATTCGTTGTGAGTTTGAACCAACAGTTCAATTCAATTCAATTCACCTTTATTTGTATAGCGCTTATACAATGTAGATTGTGTCAAAGCAGCTTCACATAAAAGGTCACAGTAAATAGGAACAGTGTAGTTCAGCAGAGATCAGACCACAGTTATAAGATATCAATAAAGAAACCATCATTGGGATCACTTCCAGAACATTTTTTCCATCTAATAAATAAATTAAATAATAATAAAAGAATGAATAAAAATATTAAAACAGCCTATTAAATAGCAGTAAAAAGCAGGAATATAGCAATAAAAATGGCTCACAAAATTTAAAGCTACAAACAACATAATGGAAGCTTACTGCTTGATATTAAGCTCATATTTTTTTACAAATTATTTAAAGACAATAGCACCTTTCACACAGCAATACCAGTAAATATCTTTGAAATTACCAGGGGTGCATTTCCCAAAAAATGGCATAAATCGCGGCTGATCTATCATAGTATGATGCATAGTTAAAAAAAACACGATGTAGTGATGAGTGTTGCAGTTTCTTTGTCGCAGATCCATCGTTTCAACCATGTTAATTATAATGTAAAACACCCATGAATACGCTCTAAACATGGCGGAGTTAACAACTTCTTTATATCGCCCAGCCCTACTATACGGTGTTCTTTTACAAAATTTTTTTTCCAATTTCTGTACCTGAATACTGTTTGACAAAACCATAAAGCAACAATACTTGTAATTTGTTTATTATTTTTATGCATGATTCAATCCCCCATTCCAATCTGAATTAGTGAACACTTTTCAAATAGAGTTATTCAAGGCATCTGATGAACCTGTATTTATATCGCACCATTTAGAAAAACAAAATATCGTAAAGTCGGATTTTCCCATATTGCGCAGTCCTAGTTTGATTAGATTGATTACATGTCACAAGCTGGATTCACTGGTCAGATTCTCTAATAGCACACTGAAGACATCTATTGGTAGCATGAGCATACTCCCAAGTGAAAAGCATAGTGTTATCGTTTGTCAGTGTACGTGTGCTTGGTGTGAAAAGACATCTAATTTAATATTTTTACTGTATAAGTACTCATCTACTGACTAATATATATTAGTACTATATCTGAAGTAAACATTTTAGGAGCATTCTGGATCTTTGGCAAACCCTAAAGCCGTTTTCGGTTGCAGTGGTTGTGATTTATTCCTTCGTTTAGCTCTTGTTTTATTTCAGACACATACTAGAAATGTATTATAGTGTTTTGCGCCTTTCCTCCAAACAATGAAAAAAAAAACATCCATCACAACCAAGCGTACATTAAATACATCATTTATTACGTAATACAAATGGCATGACACTTGTATTTCATAAATACCACCGATATAGACAAACAAAGTTGAACGTACTTCACTGCAGTCCAACAAAACAGTGATGAATCTTGTGCGAAAGTAGCTCAGAGGAATCTAAGTAAACATCAAACTGGAACAACATTATGTACAGTACACATGCCATGAATTAAGCGCTGTGGAATGGGAAGTTTTGTTTGAACTGTTGCCTGCTGGCTTTTTTTGGAGTTTGTATTCTGCTCTAATATCAATAAGGCAACATTCGGGGCATTTTTAATCACATCTTCATGCATCAATAAGAAGCTGTCCACACTTGTCTACTTACAAATGTGACACTTAAACACCTCCCAGACAAGATATGCTTCTCAAAATGTTATTCAGCTCTGGAGCTGAACATTTTAAGGACATAAGTGCCTATGAAATAAAGGACCATCCTACACAGGGTATCTGCAGGGTTAAGCAAGGTCTACAAGGTCTTAAAATGTCTTAAATGTCCAAAAAAAATGTAGGCCCTAAAAAGTCCTAAATCTACTGAAATAGTGTGTTGCTGGTCTTAAATCTTTTTAACAGGTCTTAATTTTCCTTTGTTCATGAATAGCTGATCAATCTGGCCATTAACACTCATACAGTCATCAACAATCCATCTCAATTAAACTTTTTATTTAAAAATAGCATAATTTAATTTAATCACTTTCCTTACAGTAACATTTGTTTAAACAATCTCCATTTATTTATTGCTGAGGATACTAACCTGACCTATATTTTTAATTGTTAAATTATTATTATTATATTATTAAATGTATTAATTATAATCACTTTTTGATAGGGCAGGTAAAAATCTTTTCCAACTGGGATATTTGAAAAAAATCTTAGCATAGGTCTGATATTTCATTTGTAATGGTCTTAAAAAGGTCTTAAAATGTCTTAAATTTAACTTGGTGAAACCTGCAGAAACCCTGTTACAAAAAAAAGTCTTCTTCCCTTTTCAGTTGTACATACACAGAAGATGGACTATTATGTGCACCAAGAAATTTTTATGTATATGTCACTGGACAGTTAAAATGTATACTTCAATCCATTTGCATTAATGCAACATTATGCAAAGAAAACATTTTTGTGTCAGAGAAATTGAAGTACCCTATTTGTAGAAACACTGAAAACAATGATTAATTGGATTCACTCAAGGTAGGTGTTGCAAACAATTTATATAGGCTGATTAAAAAAAATGTTAATCTTAATTTGTTTGTTTATATTCAGCCCAAATAAATAGTTTGCAAACACTTTCCTGAAAAATTTAGTAAATCCAATCATTTTTTGCAATGTGTGTGTAATTCTTTGAAAAAGTGCAGATTAATTGGCGATTACCAAGATAAAATTGGTTTTCAAAAATGTGATTGTATTTGTAAAACTTCCTGTGACAAAATTACTTGTTAGATGCTGAAGGTGACATCAAGCTAATCCCTATAGCGTGACATTATGCTTAATCACTAAGATGAAGGTGCAATTCATGACAATTTGCATGCCAATCCACTGTGAACCATGTCTAAATGTCTAAATCATTGAAAGACATTAACGAATGTAAACACTTTACTCAACAGGTTAAACATGTCCACAAAGGAGGCAGTATTAATATCAAGTTCTAATACAACAGTAAATCACATCACCACAGTTAGAGCAAAGATTGCACAAATATTTCATTTAGCACAGGATGTTGCAGGTCGGAGTTTGACACGGCAGGTCTACATGCAGAGAAAAACCTTCCCAGAAGGGTGCAGTGTTAACAAATCTGTCCGAGCTGTCACATTCACTTTCACATCCTGAAAAAGGACACGGCATGCTTTTGCAGGTGGAGCGCTGTTTACAGAGAAACAGCTGGATTGAGATCTCTGTGCTCCTTTAAATATTTACTGATACATTTGCGATGTTTGAATTGTGTTTCCAAAGTAAAATCTCAGACAGATTTACAAAGCACCCTTTTAGGAAGTTTCAATCTGCACTTTGGTGTAATGCTTACAGAGATATAGATATTTTTAATCACTACAGTTCATCCATTTAAAGTAAACATGTGGAAATGTCTGAAATCTTCAAATCACTTTTGCTTTGCTCACAAAATTGCCTAAAGACCACAAAAAAGCCACAACTGATACGAAGAACAAAGTTCACAGTTTTCGACAGCTGAAGCAGGCTGCACTGTAACAGAGACACTTGCCCTTAATGAACAGCTCACAAACACTGACAAGTTTTGAAACCGTTTATCACTTATGCGGTTTATGATATGCATGGAACATTACATTAAATGCCTAGCTTAGAAACTTGAGTGAGTGAGGAACAGAGAAAGTACTGTATGCTTTGCACAGCATGCAGTAGCTGAGCCTGACAGGAAACTCGATGCCTCCTAATTTATTTATCTTTCTAGATAATGGTATTTTTAATAGGGAGGCACATTATGTCTTTGATAAACAGTGAATGTCAGGGATTAATGCAGAAACTTGTTGGACTTTGCTCAGTTGTACTGGAAAAAGCTCTCAGGGTGAGTAAGGATTTGGCAGCAATCTGAGCTGAAATGACATTACGGTGATCAAAATGGGCCACCGGAGAAGTTCTGTTATCATGCAGATGTTTTAAACTAGTGATGCAGATTTTGGTTTATGCTGTAAAAATGGGGTATTGAGAATTAGTAAAGCGGTTTCTGTTTGGTGACCGTCTAAAAATGTTCAGGTTCACACATCTAAAAGACTGAACTACTACAGTATATATAATTGAGCAATTTCCTTAAACAAGCTGGTTTGACCAGGCTTCTTCTCTTTACTTTTTATTATTAGGTAAGAGGTGTTTTTTCTGTGCTGGGTTGGAAGTTAGGTAATTTTTAACCGAGCTATTTTTAGAATTACTTTAGACTAGTTGAAGCAATGCCGTGCCTGGTGTAAAAATGTAAAAATGTTTCTTATTTTTTTCCTGAATGAGCAAAAATGGCCCGTTTTGCAGAAGTGAAACCCGATAATGCTGATATGAAGCATTGCTTGTGTTTTGAGCATCTGCGACCCTGAATAATAAGATTTAAAATGCAATTTTAACCTATTTTTTAAAATTAGTAATTTTGGCAAATGCAAAATCTGCTGTAACTTAATAACCTAATGAAAGCTAATCATTCTTTAAAGCTGCAGTTTAGTTCCTCAATTCATTCAAGGCGACAAAAAGCCTCAAAAGGGAAGTCCTTTTAGTGAACAACCACTTCAATGTGTTTATCACAGAAGTGCACTTGTCATGACCATTTCTGCTCATTTGAAACTGAATTGAGAATAATTTTTAAGGTTTAGTTTTGTTTTCATTAACTACTTTTGAGTGTGCTAGCCTTTTTGAAAGAGTTCATAAAGAAATGAACTAAGCAAGAGAATTTAGTAGAGAAAACGATGAGGTAGATGAGTAAAACAAACGTTTAAAAAATGTCCCTTTTTCCATCACACACCCACTATTGGCCACTTACCAGATGAGGCGTAACCTGTCCTGACGTGACACATTGAGAAATCAGGACCAGTGGAACGAGTCAGGACTCACCAAGGTGATTTACAATGCTCTCATTTGGGCTTTGCTGCAGTTCCCATTAGAGTCTGTTTTATCTGCTGACAGGCATCCCTCTTTCGCCAAGTTCTCCTCAGCATGGTCACTGTCCCCCGAGCTGCCTTTGCTTTGCTCCCGGTTCTCACTCTGCCAGCTGTGTGCATTATATATATATCCATTGTTTGGCCTAACGTTTGGGTAGCGTGACCTGTTGAGGCATAGGATCTCCTTGAACGCGTACCTGAAATCTGGACTCCTACAGTAGATCAGTGGGTTGAAGGCCGAGTTTGCGTAGCCTATCCAGTTTAAGATTCTAAAAGTCAAGATGTCCACATGTTCCTGGGGAATCACGTTGAGTACAAAGAATGGTAGCCAGCACAGTGTGAATACACCCATGATGATGCCCAGAGTCTTCAAAGCTTTATGTTCCTTCAGATAAAACTTGGCCTTCTTGGTGCTCCTCATCTCGCTGTGGTTGTTCGCCACATCTTGATTTCTCCTGTTGGTTTTCTGAGCATGAAACCGGCCCTCTGTTTTGTTGATCTTCTTCAGCTGCTTCCTTGCCTCCTGGAACACACGGCTGTAAACAAAAACCATGATGACCAGGGGGATGTAAAAGGAGATTATGGATGACACAATGGCATAGGGATAGCTGATGTCAAATTCACAACAGGTCTCATTCAGAAGGCAACAGAATGTCTTATTATTCCTGGAATTCCACAACCCCGTATGGATAGGTAGGTAGGAAACGAGCCCGGCGATGACCCACACCATCAGCACAATAAAGCGAGCTCTGTTCTTGGTCAGTAAGGACTGGTAGCGGAACGGGGATGTGATGGCAATGTAGCGATCCATAGCTATGACACAGAGTGTCTCGATACTGGCCGTGACGCACAGAACATCAGTGGCAGTCCAGAAATCACATAGGGTGTTCCCAAAGTGCCAAGTGTTCAGAATGATGTAAAGGGCACCAAAGGGCACCACCACCAATCCCATGACCAGATCAGCACACGCAAGTGACGTAATGAAGCAGTTAGTGACGTTCTGAAGTCGCTGGAAGCGGCTAATGGCTGTAATCACCATCACATTGCCAATGACGATAATCAAGACAAGAATGGATATGAGTGTGCCCAGCACTGTCATCTGTAATTCGCTTCTGGTGGAGACATTAGTGTTGTTTGGACAGATAAGATCTTCGGGTATTGTGGACCTTATGTTTCCCATGACCTGACAGAGATCAAGAAAGAAAAGTAGATGAAAACACATTAACACAGTTAACACAGGTTTGTGCAAACAGTAAGTTGTAAAAACAGTGTAAATTCATGCAAAGACAAACCTCCAGAAAAGACGTCCTCCACAGCTGCTCCTTCCATGCAAAGTTAAAATACTCTTTGAGTCTGTGTTAAGAACGAGTATATCCTCTTTTCATGATGGCTTTTTCTTGCTCGCGCTCTCTTTCCCTCTCTCTCTCTCTCACTCACTTTTGCTCTCTCTTCCTCCTTCACAGCTCTTTTCTCAACCTCTCTCATACGCCGCCAGTCTGCTGAGCGGTGTTACGTTAAATGTGGCTCTCAGGCTATTTGTCAAGCCCTTATAGCATTCTGTGATGACATCACAGCTGACTTTCAGCCAATGAGCTTAGAGTGAGGTGAAGGCTGCACTGCTGCTATAGCGAAATAAGGAACAACAGTGAGACACTTTGAGCACTATTTCAAACAGTTCATGCAGACCAGGCTTAATATTGTTTTATGACCATAAAGGAGCTGTTTAAAAGCTTTGACATTGACATTGACATAAAAAAATATAAATATCATACTGGAGATTAAAAGTAGGCACACAGCCTTCAATATTAATAATCTACCAGCACATGCAAATTTCAATTTTATATTCCAATATGATAATCAAGTCTTTTTTGACATTGCATTACATTATACATTTAACACACACTTTTATCCTATAAGACATACAATAGAGAGGCATAAGCAATTCTTTATAGCACCTACAGTTTGCATGATATGCAATACCAAGTTTTTAGAAAGCTAGACAAGGAAATGAGCTAGAAGCTAAATGCAAACTAGAGAAGGAAATTTGTTTATCTGTCTATTTGTGTATGTGTGGATTAGGTGTTCCCTTTGGTCATGCATGGTGACAGAACGTCCACACAGGGATAGTAATACAGTAGCAGAAATTAGCTAGTAGCTTAAAATTTGTGTTTTGTTTTAGAGGTTTGCTTTGATTTAAGACTGAAGCAGTGTTACAATATGTCCATGATCCAGACCTGGAAATCTGTATACGTCTTCACTTTGTAAATTTTGTGAAACAATGCCCTTATCATTGTTTTGAGCTGCTGGCTTTGCTTCCTGTGGGTCAGACTTGCTGAGCAGGTCTGGACAGTCTTTACATGCTAGGGAGACACTTTGTGCCAAACACTAATGTCATGGATCCAGAATCATCTTTATTTTTCCTGGAATAGCTGTGATTTTCCTGACAACCAGTTAAATCCGGCTCCCTCCAACTTCAGAATGACAAATACCTTTTGTGTTTTTAGCTTAATGCAGTTTAGTTTAATGCAGTTGAATTAAATAAAGTTTGTTCTCATCCTGTGTATGTAATAATGTGACTTGAAATGAAGTGTTTGCATTGTAAAAGTGTTTAAAGATTCATGTAGCTGTAGTAAATGTGCTATGCATTTACATAAACAAGCATGCTTTATATGTAAGTAGTATTTTTGCTGTATAATATTCATATACAGTTCAAATTTTGGGCTCTAAACTTTAAAAATTTAATGACATTCCACAACATACAGTAAATTACTACCAATCTATCAATCTTTCCACATTTCTTTGGATCAAGCAACTTATAAGGCACATAAAAATAGTAGTGTTGTATATTGTGAATCTTAAATCTCTTTTTTTTTTAAACAGAAACTCAGATTCTACAGTATACTACCAAAACTGAATACATATATCCCCAGCAAGCATTTTTGGTTTTTAAAGGATGTCTAATAGATGTCTAATAGGCGTCTAAACATAGTTGTCTTGGCTAAAACAAGGCAAAATTTGGGCTGTCAGTGAAAATCTAATACATATCTAAGAGGAGGCTAAAACTTGACTACTCATCAAAAAAACAGAAATGAATGACTACACATATAAAGTCTGTCTATTTGATGACTAGTCTAGTTTTGGGCTATTCTTAGACGTCTATTAGATTTTCTCTGACAGCCCAAGTTTAGCCTTGTTTTAGCCAAGCTGTCTATGTTTAAATGTCTATTAGACATCTATCAAACACAAAATTGTTTTCTGGGTCAGTTCTTCTATACGGTTTGATCATTTTGATTGAATGAAAGGTACCAGATGGACATATTCTTGGAGAAATGAGTAGTGATGTGTGTTTTTTTTTCACCATTGTCTCTATTATGTGTGGTTTTGTTATGTTCGTGTGCTCACTGAAGTCCATGCACTGTGTTTCTAATGTGTATATGAGCTGGAGATTGGATAAGATGTGGCTGTTGTTGTTTCTGCTGGGATATTACAGAAAGAAACTATGACAGGATTTGGAGTGGGTATGATGGCTTCTTTTCAACGTTATTTCGCGTGAGAGGGATGACACTGGAGTGCAAATGTGACAAAAGAATGGGATTGGAATGGGACACTGGAGGGCAGAGTTTAGTTCCAGTTGTTATTAAATACACCTGAACCAGCTAAAAAAGGTCTTCAGGATCATTGGAAAACGGCACGACCCTCTAGGAGCAGGGTTGGCTGCCTCTGGATTACAGAGATTTCATGGGAACGGTAGATTTAATTGGTTTTGCCACCTGTGGGTTTAGACTGAATGAAGAGGCTGCCAGGAATTATGGGTGTGGTGCTTGTTTGTACAGTTGTCAAAAGAATCTATGCAATCTTTATGATTTGTTGTTGAGTCAGAAATATTTCTTTCATTATCAAGCTGTCAATGTTTTATTGGTGTTATTTTCAGTATACTGGGTTTTAATTGTACATTTCTATCTATCTATCTATCTATCTATCTATCTATCTATCTATCTATCTATCTATCTATCTATCTATCTATCTATCTATCTATCTATCTGTCTATCCGTCTATCCGTCTATCCGTCTATCCGTCTATCCGTCTGTCTGTCTGTCTGTCTGTCTGTCTGTCTGTCTGTCTGTCTGTCTGTCTGTCTGTCTATCTTTTTAGTTCATTTTTAATTGCAATATTTTAAAAATGTATTTTCTATATTGATTTATTTTGTATTTTAGTTCAGTTTTAGAAATCCTTACAACTTAAATGTATTTTATATTGGTTACTGTACTCTAATTTCCACTTAAATCAATTTGTATTTTAATATATCTTTTTTATTATTATAGTTTTTTTAGTTGAGAAGACAATGAGATTATTTATGTGTCATTTGAGACTTCTGTTTTTGCAGTGTTTGGTATTTATGGTTCCTAAAAAAGACTTCATTTTCAATGCAAAAAAAAATCTAGCAATCTGATATTTCAACCAGTCGCTTGTTCAACATTTACAAGCTAAAAACATTTTAAGACATTTCAAAGTGCTACAATAATTCTTCAGGATAATCCTGGACAGATAATCCAAAACGTTTGTGAACAGGAGTGATCTAACATGAGAGCAACTGTAGAGAAGCTGTTGTCAGTTCAGTAAAGCTTTTAAGCACAAATTGCTCCAGGTCAAATAAGAAAATGTACTGAAAAGTGCTTTAGGTACAAAGAAGTGTTTGCAAGATAAGATATCTAAAAATAAAATAAAACAGGAACAGCCAGTAATGAAATGTCTATATCTTTCAGGTGCGACAGACCAGGAATGGTAACCAAACTGTTTTGCTTATCAAATCTATGCAAATAATGATGGACGTACAGTAGCTTTCAAAGGTTTGGAGCTTCTTAAAATGAGTCTCTTATACTCATCAACACTATATTTACATAAAATACAGAATATTTAATATTATCATTGTGAAATATGATGACAATATAAAGTAAATGCTTTCTGTTTTTAATTAAACTTATTCCTGTGATGGCAAAACTGATTTTTCAGAAGTCAAAACAAGAAGTCAAAAAGACATTTGATAGGAGATATAGCAGGAACAGAGCACACGGAAAAACAATATCAAAATCCAGCAACCAAGACTGAACAATGGGGCTTAAATACACAGACTAACAAGTAGACAAGATAATTAATAACTAGAGCAACAAGCAGGGGTGACCTGATGATAACCTGGGATACAGAAAAAAAACACAACAAATAAAAGGTGCAAGACAACCAGGTCCGTGACAAATGAGCTAAAAGTAAAATAACCACTTTTATTTAAAACAGAAATCATTTGTGTCATTGTAAATGTATTTACAGTTGCTTTTGATGAATTCAGTGCATCATTGTTGAACAAAACTATCATGTATTAAAATAATTGCCTGTAAAAAGGCTAATTTTGGTCATGAAATATACTGTGGGTCCATGATTCATAATACATAATTTCTCCGAAAGTCTCTGTGTTGTGGTTTTTGGGAATTGACATCATTGTTGTTACAGTTGGCTTCACTCCCTGCTGAAACTGCCTTATACAGTATGTTTTAAAGCATAATCTTAATCTCCGCGCTTTAAACTGATATGTATGTGGACGGATTCATTGGAGGCAACTGTTTATTGTACTTCTATCACTGGGATCTTCATGACGTAAAAAAAAACACATGATCAGAAAATCCAGATGCTGGCTGGCAGAGATATAAAGGGCAATAGAGAAAAATGGATAGTGGTCTTCCAGAATGCTCTCTGTGGAGATATGGCCGCCAGTGAATACTGCAGTGGGAGCTGTGTTTTCATGTTGTTTCTAATTGGCCTGGTATGTATTGGCTTAACATCACAAGGGCTGTGTCCTGCTGTAGGCGTGCATATTCTCTGAGTATGGGAGCTGAATTCCTCAAGGAGAGGAGAGGCATGTAGATTTGTCCTGGAGGAGAGGAGTTGTTTGTGCGACCCATGATGAGTCTGACAGTTGCAGGTGGAGAGACTATGTATGAAAATCTTCAGTTTGCTCAAAGTTAATTTTTTTCAACAGTACTTAATGAATTGTATAATTAACACCTTTGGCCCACCATTCTGAAACACTGCCATTGCTGAGATTTGAATGAAGGATTGTTGTATACTACTTGAGTGCCCAAACTGCAGTTTCCATCGAACAGAATTCAATAACAATAACTTGCCAGACTGTTGTTGCACTGTGGATTGTATTTTATATCAGTCTTGCCAGGTCCCGCAAGACAACCAAATAACCTGGCCTGAAAAAACAAAACAAAACAAAACAAACATGTCTGTCTGTCTATCTAGCTACTGTATCTATTGGGTGAACCCACTTGCCTTCATCACTGCCATAACCTGTTAATGTTCCAGCGTACTGCCTATTGTGAGTGCTTAACTATGAATCCAGGAATGCTAATTATGTTAATTCTTCATGTTATTGACTCATCATGTGCTGGAAAATACCAGATTTTGCTACTCTACATACAGTGCATCCGGAAAGTATTCATTTCCAAATTTTTTATGTTACAGCATTATTCCAAAATGGATTCATCTCAAAATTCTACACACAATACCCCCATAATGATAATGTGAAAAAAGATGTTTTGAAATTGTTGCAAATTTATTAAAAATGGAAAACCTGAGAAATCACATGTACATAAGTATTCACAGCCTTTGCTCAATACTTTGTTGATGCACCTTTGGCAGCAATTACAGCCTCAAGTCTTTTGAATATGATGACACACGCTTGGCACACCTGTCTTTGGGAATTTTTTCCTCTTCCTCTTTGCAGTAAATCTCAAGCTGTATTAGGTTGGATGGTGTACAGCCATTTTCAGATTTCTCCAGAGATGTTCAATAGGATTTAGGTCTGGGCTCTGGCTGGGCCACTCAAGGACATTTACCGAGTTGTTGTGAAGCCACTCCATTGATATTTTGGTGGTGTGCTTTGGGTCATTGTCCTGCTGGAAGATGAACCGTCACCCCAGTCTGAGGTCAAGAGCACTCTGAAGCAGGTTTTCATTCAGGATGTCTCTGTACATTGCTGCATTCATCTTTCTCTCTATTCTGACTAGTCTTCCAGTTCCTGCTGCTGAAAAACATGCCCACAGCATGATGCTGCCACCACCATGCTTCACTGTAGGGATGGTATTAGCCTGGTGATGAGCGGTGCCTGGTTTTCTCCAAACTTAATGCCTGGCATTCACTCCAAGGAGTTAAATTTTAGTCTCATCAGACCAGAGAATTTTGTTTCTTTTGGCCTAAGAGTCTGAGAATCCTTCAGATGCGTTTTTGCAAATTCCAGGCAGGGAGTGGCCACTCTACCATACAGGCCTGATTGGTGAATTGCTGCACAGATGGTTTTCCTCCTGTAAGGTTCTCTTTTCTCCACAGAAGAACTCTGGAGCTCAGACAGTGACCATAAGGTTATTGATCACCTCCCAGACTAAGACCCTTCTCCCTCGATCACTCAGCTCAGATGGCCAGCCAGCTCTAGGAACTGTCCTGGTGGTTCCAAACATCTTCCACTTATCGATGATGAAGGCCACTGTGCTCATTGGAACTTTCAGAGCAGCAGAAATATTTCTGTAACCTTCCTCAGCCTTGTGCCTTGAGTCAATCCTGTCTCGGAGGTCTACAGACAATTCCTTTGTCTTCATGCTTGGTTTGTGCTTTGACGTGCACTGTCAACCATGGGACCTTATACAGACAGGTGTATGCCTTTTCAAATCATGTCCAATCAACTGAGTGTACCACAGGTGAACTCCAATTAAGCTGCTGAAACATCTCAAGAACGATCAGTGGAAACAGAACATACCTGAGCTCAATTTAGGGCTTCACGTTAAAGGCTGTGACTACTTATGTACATGTGATTTTTCAGTTTTTTATTTTCAATAAGTTTGCAACAATTTTCAAGTTTTTCACATTGTCATTATGGGGTATTGTGTGTAGAATTTTGGGGAAATAAATGAATTTAATCCATTTTGGAGTAAGGCTGTAACATAAACAATTGTGGAAAAAGTGAAGCGATATTAATACTTTCCGGATGCACCCTATTGGCATGACAGTGTCACACAGTTGCTTCACATATACTGTATCAGGAGCATTACCATGATGTAAATCTCCAGTTCTGCCAAATCCCAAAGGTTGATCTATTGAGATCTGGTCAGTCGGAGACCATTTGAATGTGGAGGCAACATACTGTAACTCATTGTCGTGTAAATGAACCAAGTAAGAGATGATTTGAGCTTTGTGACATGGCACATTATCATGGAAGTAGCAATTATCGGATGCACAGTGGTCAAAAACAGGTAAACTGTGGAGTTCAAATGATGCTTTGTTGGTATTATGGGGCAAACAAAATCACTTCTACATCAAAACAATAACTGTTGATACAACTCAGGATCGATCTATGCTTACATTTTATTCTATTCATTCTTTCTTCTTCGGCTTAGTCCCTAATTTATCACGGGTCGCCACAGTGGAATGAACCACCTGCCTACACGTTGTTTATGTCAAATTCTGGCCCTGCTTCCAAATGATATAACAGAATTTAAGAGAGCAGATTTTTTCCAATCTTCCATTGTCTAATGAAGAGCCTGTGTAAATTGTAGCCTCAGTTAGCTGTTCTTAGATTTCATTGAGTACAGTATGTTCATTCTTTTCTGACCTTTGGCTTCAACAAGGTGTTTTGTGCACACAGGATTGCCTCTCACTGAATTTTTCACTTCTTCAGTACACTATCTATAAATCATAAAGATGATTGTCCAGTAGTTCAACAGTTTCTGAGATACTGGAAAAACTCAAACACCAGCCCATCAAGAAGAAGCAAGTGACACTTTAATTATTTTTTCCCCTATACTGATGCTTAGTTTAAACTAGCTTGAACTTTCTGATGCTTGAAGTTTAAATTTCAGCAGATGATCTTGACCACATCTACATGCCTAAATAATTATGATTTGCTGCCATAAAATTGTCTGATTAGGTATTTGCATTAACGAGTAATTGAACCAACAAAGGTTCATTCTGAAAAGTAGCCCTATATACATTTCTGGAGATAACGAATGGCTGCATGTCATCTTTAAAGTGAACGCTATGACACTATTCTTTTTCTCGATCACCAGCTGACCTCTGACCTCCGTATGGACGGCTTTTCTGCATTTACCAGTTTGTCCGGTAGCTCGCCATGTACGGCGGCGGACTTGAGACACAGAGCAAAGTTGACCGCGACAACGGGGTTTGACTCTGATGAAGAACAGTTCCAGAAAGCAGTTAAGACAAAAACAGAAGCAAAAAAATAAAAAGAAACAAGTAAATAACAGGGTGAGAATGTGGTAATATCTGAAAATATGGTAAAAATCAGGGGCCTGTTCTTTTCTGGATTGCTTTTAAAAACTGTCGGTTGGGTTTAGGGAAGTGGGTGCACGCTGGTCAATCGGTGCTTGAAAACACTATTGGTTGGGTGTAGGGAAGGGGAAGGGTGGGGTAATTGGTTGGTTGGTCAGTCAGTAAATCAGTCAGTCAGTGGCCTTTTCGTGTCAGTCAGTGGATTTACGTGAGAACAGCAGGCACGAATGGCACTCATGAGAGAAATTTAAGATCTAAAAAATAAGCCTCTGATGTATTTTGCGAAAACAAAAACTGCAAAAAAAAATAATAATAATTAGCTCATGGGATGTATTTTTCTCTCTTCAGAAATGTATATAGGGGTACATAATCAGAATGAGGCTGGGTTGAATTAAACAGGTGTACCTAAAGCATTTTAAAGGCTTAAAGTTAATATAAACAAAAGTAAAGTATTTTTTCTATATTGTGATCTGCATCAGATTAAAACAGTGCTTAATGAGACAAAAATTAAGAGCGGTGCCTGATGTTGTCCTTTGGGAAACGATCGGTTGGTTGGAAGAAACAAAATGGAGTAAGATTGATAAATGGACAAAAGCAGGACAAGGATGAGACATGTCCTTATAGCACCACATAAAAGGCATTTCATGTGATCAGAAGTGAAGAAAAGCCATTTTGAGGGGTGCAGAAAAAAAGATTATGAGGGCAAATTAATTATTGTAGAGATACATCTTTTAGAACAAGAACTCCTATATACTGTACATTTCAAAATAAGAAGGATAATTTTTTCAGAACTTTAAACCTTTATCCAATAGTGCTGTTAATATTGAAGTTACATTCGAGGACACATTTACAGTATATGCAAGGTTAAAGTTAAGAATACAGTGAAAACTAGTATATTCAGCTGCTATCTGTTTATGCAATTATGAAACGTCCAGGCTCATTTCAGGTGAACAAATCTATGAGGTTTTTCTGTGTGATTGAATGATTACATGAGAGATGAGCCTACATTTTTGTGTGTTGTACTGTCTTACCACTGTTATACACCATGTTCATTCATGTTTATTTCGAGTTATAACTTGTTGTAAAGTGAAAGAGATGATTACGGTGGAACATGGTTGGCATATTCAGTCACACCACATTTAAACACTTCAAAACAATTTTTCTGGAATTTCATGTTCAAATTTAGACAAAATGGACCAGATTTCAGAAATGAAACTCTCTTTGTGATCACTGGATTGGATGACTCAAATTCTGATGTTTTTTTCTCTGCCAAGCTTATCAACACCAAATGCTGTGATATTGGTGTGTTTAGATGAGAGAAAGTTTTTTTCCAAATAAATTTTATCTACAAGAATACCCATAAACACATTTATGCAGTCATGTATGCGTGATTACTCAGTTGTTCAGTTTTTAAAAGCACTGCCTTATTTGTTTTCACACCATTGAAATTTCCAGCTGACTTTATTACACTGCATGGAAGTGAATTTGACATTAATAGTAATGAAAAGGTCTCAAGAGCTTTTCTTATGTCCAGTCCCTTTAAAACCTTTAAAGCTTTATATGAAGGTGCTAGAGATATTGAAGATACATTTAAGAACACAATTATGTGTATGTCTGTTCAAAGTGAACAAAAATATTGCTGCAGCCCATGGACTTTTTATAATATGCTTTCCAGCCTTATTGTGATTGTGAAGGGATAAAATCTACCTGAAGAGATATTTGACAGCGACGTTGCTTTTTTCTTCACTTTATTAATTGTTACATTTCTCTTTTCTTTTTCTTTTCTTTTTTACTTGTAAAAATTGCAGCTAAAGATTACTTAATGTCATGGATCATCATGTAATTATGTATATTTGTTTATAAGTTTATGTTATATTTATTATTATTTATTATATTTAGTATTTTTTATGTATTTAAGTTTTTATTTCTTAAAGTAAATGCTATTGAATGCAATTATTATCATAAACAATTATAGTATAAAGTTGCCATACAAGAATATATTTTCTCACTGTACTTACTGTAGCTTTCTTTCTTTGTCATTTTTCAGTAACAGTGTCTCAGAAGGTTTATGTGTGTGTTGAACATAATGATGAGACAAATTTTATATGATGAAATAGACAAGCTACAGACAGCGTTAGAATGAGGAACTTGTAAAGAGTTCTTGAATGCATGAAAGTGGCTGTAAGCCGGAATCAGGATATTGATGAACCCAAGCAGGAAAGGGAAGGACAGTATAAACAAGTGTGAGCTGCCACAGTGTTGCCCTACATTCCACTCTGCTGTAGAGAGATATATGTTCATAAATGTGCTGGAAAAGCAGACAGATGGTCCAGACATTTCCTACTTCATTCTCTCAGGATACCTGGGAAGTATCCGCTTTTGGAAGAGAGCTAGATACATTCATTTTTGTTGTAGTATCATGTTGGCAAAATAAAGCTATGGCTTGTTTCTCTAAATTATATAGCAATGTTTATATTGCAGTTATGTTATATTGCAGAAAGCACTGCTGGAATTGCACTTTGCATTAAGGTTTTATTTGTTAACATTAGTTAAAGAGCCCCTATTATGCATTAAGAAGCTCATATTTTTGTTTTGGGGGTCTCCAACAACAGGCTGATATGCATGCAAGGTCAAAAAACACTTTCATTGTCTTATACTATGCATTTACCTAATTATCCCAGCGAGTCCCATATGATTTGTTCAGAGATTAATTTGTTCCTAAATGCCTCCCAAGCATGATGCTAATCTGCACTAATTGGTCCGATGACCCAGCCTGTTGTGATTGGTCGACTGCGTTCAGCACGAAACAGAGAGAAATGCCCACCATAGCTTATCAACATTGTTGAAGTAGTCAGCAATGTTACTTAAACACCAGCATATTGCTCTATTCCTAACCTTAAGTGATAACAATGACACACAATCTGTATCAATCCACACAGTGGCAAAAGCTGAACTACTTTGAAACTTGACCACCGCACATGGAGTAGGAACTGCTAATGGTGGCCGTAGCAACGAAAAACAGCAGAGTATCGAGAGCACACAAACGTGTTTAAATATGTAAAGAAAGCGGCACGCATTGTGTTTTCAACGTGGTTTTAGATGCAATATGAGAATATAAAGAGTTAACCAGATACAGTACAAGCCACGTGGAGTGATTACAAGTAACAAATCACAATTAAATACATATTTTTCAAGCTAGAGAAAGCAAGGAGGCAACCATTTTAATCGCACTTACTTCACACTTGTGAAATAAGGAAGAAACTGGTCCATGAACTGTGCACTGTAAAGTTCCTGTCAAGCTCTGACAAAGTCCCACATCAATTGTCTTTTCTGATCCTTCCTTTAACATTAACATATCGGGCGAATCACCCGTTGCAGGGTACAATTTTGCATTAATCACCATGACGTTCACTCATTAATGTTCACTCATCTCCAGTCGTGGTCAGTCCGAAACACAACTGCAATCTGTTTGAAGGGAAAGGCGCGTTCATGTTTTACCAGATCCAACACAACATATTTGGTATTGTTTTGTGTCGTTATACAAACAGGCAAAAGACCCATGACAATCTAAACGACTCTGAGTCTGGCACACCTGACAAAAAGATCTCTTAACTTAAAAGTCTATATTTTTAAACACGGTGCACTTTCAGATTTAAACCTTAGCTGGATGTTTTCATTCACTTAAAGCTGTGTTGCACACTGCATAGAAGGTCATTTTCAAAACCTCATAATAGGGGCTCTTTAACTACATTAGTAAACATAAATTAACAAACCTTCTGCAGCATTTAATAATCACACTGTAAAGTTTAAGTAATGCTCTGTGAATTAATATGAATGTTTGTATTATATTTTTAAAAGTTACGGGTACATTAATCTTTAAAAAAAATACAGACATGTTGCTCATTATGTTGGTTAACATATGAATAACTATATGTTATTTGATTTACAGTATATAATTTTTTAAAGACATTTTTCCTGTTAGATTTCATTCAGTTTCCTTTTATGTATCTCACACAATGCAAGCGGACAACATAAAACAAAAAAGCATTCCTTCATTGACTGCTGTAGACAGCTTGTCCTCAAGTTCTTTCAACAGAGCCTAAGGCAGTGAACACCTCATAATGTGGTTGTTTTTACGTTGAGGATTTAACTAAAATCAACAAACACCACCTGTATTTAGACTTGTTTTTGGCAGCTTTTTTCTAGCAAATCCCTCAAATTGCAAATAACGGACTCCTCTTAGCTCAGAATTGTAATTTTCAGAAACGTCTGTGCCGTGTACAAATGTGCCTTATGACTATCCACTGATAAGAATCGAAACTATCTCTATTTAGAACACTTTTGTCAGTAGTTCTGTCTTCTGCAATTCTGGGGGCCATCTGGAGAGTAAACCTTTTACTGTTCAGCTCTTTCTGAACTGTTCTTAGCCATGTTTTTTTCATTTGCCAGCAATTTCTTGTTTCTCGTGGTGTTCATTTTAGGGCTATTCTGAGTAATGAGTTGGCTGATGTGCGATTGAGACATAAACATTTTTCCCACCAGTTACACCTCACTAGACGTTTTTTTTTTTTTTTTTTTTTTTGTCTGCAATGCAAACCATGATATCAGATTACAGCAGATTCAGCCTGTTTTAGTGGTATGTTGTTTTTAAAGGTGACATCGGATGAAGTTTTAGTTTAGTTTTTGTGTTTAGTTAGGTTTCTGCTGCATCTGCCAGCTCATGACATGTTGAAAAGAAAGCATTCAGCTATTTTTTTTTATAAACACTCTGAGCTTATTTAAGTGTCATAATTGACTCATTTGAATTTCCTTCCATTTTATATGTAACAAGTTAGTTCTTTCACTGTGCCCATCTCCAAACTATGGTCTCAAACCTTTTCCCATTTTTTTTTAAAGATAGCAAAGCAGCTAATAACGGTGCCTCTCGGTTTTTTTCTGCATCTGAACAATGAAGCATTCCTGCTATATGTTTGGATGCAACTTTAAAGACTCACATGTGCCAGCACAGAATCTTAAATTGCATTTAAAGGGTGTAACTTTACCAACAATTTTCCTGAAAGATAGAAGTGAAGATAGAAGTGAGACTGTGCAGGTGAGCATTTGTTACATACAGCAGTGTCATATATATAGATGGTGGGTTGCGATGTCAAGCAATGATTAATTATACGTGAAGTTTATTTAGAAACTAATTTCGAGAGGATCACATGATTATGACTGAGCACGCCTGGTTCTGCATTAACTATGTATGATCCACCAATCAGACAATTTCTAACCCACTATAAAGAGCCAGGGTTTCTCACTACAGTCGTCTTCGATTTGAAGAATCCCCCCTTCCACCCCTACTCCTCCACCTTTCCCTTCATAGGGCGGCATGGTGGCCCAGTGGTTAGCACTGTTGCCTCACAGCAAGAATGTCACTGTTTCTAGTCCTTTAACAGGCCGGCTGTCGTTTCTGTCTGAAGTTAGCATGTTCTTCCTGTGCTCGCGTGGGTTTCCCCCGGGTTCTCCAGTTTCCTCCCACATTCCAAAAACATGCACTACAAGTGAATTTATCAATCTAAATTTAGCACTACAGTCAGACTATCATGCAGCAGCAAATCTCTTCATAGCAATCATTTTAGTCATCAGCTATAATCAAAAAAGGGGGAGTTGTCGAGATCTACCTGAGCTTAAAGCTTCCCTCTCGCCCTGCAAATGGGAGGGAGCCCAGGGCTCAAGGACCTTTTGAGCTCAGGGCTCTCTCCCGGGACAGCATGCCAAACTTGCTTATAATCAATCATCAGCTAAGTGTGCGTGGGAGACTCTCACTGTGTACTCTCAAATTTTATCATTATAATGTGGATCTTGCAGCCTAACAGAGGGGTGGGGGAGCATCAGATCATTAGCATTTAAAGAGATATTAAGCGATACAGCTTGCTCTGGATTGAGTTGTTTTGACAGGATAAAATGGCTGTTTATTTACACTACCACATAGAACTTAAACAAAAATTAAGTAAAGACTGAGGGTGGCATGGTGGCTCAGTGGTTAGCACTTTCACATTAAAGCAAGAAGGTTGCTTGTTTGAACCCCAGTTGTCATTTCTTTGTGGAGTTTGCATGCTCTCGCTGTGTTTGTATGGGTTTCCTTCGGGTTCCCTGGTTTCCGTCACAGTCCAAAGACCTGCAGTATAAGTGAATTTAGTAAACCTAATTCGCCGTAGAGTGCATGTGTAAACGTTAGAGTTTATAGGTGTTTCCCAGTACTAAGTTTTGGCTGGAGGGTCATCAGCTGCATAAAATATATGCTGTAATAGTTGGCAGTTCATTCCGCTGTGGCGACCCCTGATAAATAAGGGACTAAGCTGAAGGAAAATAATGAATGAAAGTTAAAGACCCCAAAGAATCATATGAACTTGTTTAAATGGGCATCTGACAGTCAATTTCAAGGATAACCAAAAAGGAATCAACTTCTTTTTAAGAGCCTTTTTATTATTATATAATAGTGCATCATTAACTTACCTTGTGATTATTCATTAATTTGACTCCTGTTCAGTGCATTTCCACATACAGCCTGTTATGAACAGTTTGCTTCAATGAAATAACTGTCAGTAGTTCTTTTGTGCTATTGCATTTGCATAACTAGAACATATTTTTACATGTGTAGGTTTAGCTATTTAACCTTCATGGCAATGAATATGTTCTTTTCCTTGCCTTTAACGTGAGCATGCCTGAATATAAAATAATTAACCTTATAAAGGCTTATAAAATGCATTACATGGTGAAACTGGATTAGGTTGTCCACAATGGAAGGTTTTGAGCACTTAATACATAAGTAAACTGCACATTTTCATTTCAGTGTTGTAGTTTTATGGTTATATCAGCATACAATTTACTGAAATACAATATAGTATAAATATAGTATTGAAATAGTATGAATTTAAAGTAAACATTTAAAGACAATTTAACAGTACATACTGTATGCAATTTAGAGATCCATTATTTTTACATAATTCATACATTTTCCTTCGGCTTATTTTCTTTATTTATCAGGGGTCACCACGCAGCGGATGCCCTTCCAGCCACAACCCAGCACTGGGAAACACCCATGCACTCTTGCATTCACACACATACACTACAGCTAATTTATCCAATTCACCTATAGCGCATGTCTTTGGACTGTGGGGGAAAATGGAGCACCCGGAGCCACGCGAACACGGGGAGAACATGCAAACTTCAATGACCTTCTTACTGTGAGGTGACAGTGCTAACCAATGAGCCACCGCGCTACCACGTTCTTACATCATTTCTGCAATCAATGCATTTGAATAATCGATTTGGTTCCACTTTATATAAAGTGTCCTTAACTACTAGGTACTTGCACCAAAAAGTAAGTACACTGTACTTATTTTGTTCATATTGCTAAACACGTATGGTGCTATTGAGGTGGGGGACGACTGTTATGGTTAGGGATATGTCTGTTGGAATGGGTAGGTTTAAGGTGTAAGAGTCAGGTCAACAGTGTAGTGTAAAAAAGCATATATGTAAGTGTACCAAATAATTAACTTAAACGCAATATATTTATTAAAGTCACTTAATATAAAACATTTGCCTGTTTGCTTCTAGGTGTATGACCATTAATTTTAAACAAAATCAGGATATGAGGGTCAAGATATAAATTAGGATAGAGTAGTTAGGCAAAGTACCCCATTATATCCTGTAGTTGTGCTGCATAGATATTTACTTTAGATGTTGCCTACGCTATTGTTGTCAGTTGGAAAGAATGCGTCAATAGAGCAGCCATTTTAGTACAGGGTAGTGCTCCTAGGCGGACTGGCCATCCAGAGCCAGAGATAAATACACATATTCATGATTGGGAGTTTCCCCGGTGGTCAGTATGCAATTTTTTTTTTTCACATCAATGGATAAGTGACTGCACGGCCACTGCCAACAAATAACATGTGCTTGTGTGCATGGAAATGTATTATCCTCCTTCCCTGTTAAATCTGATCTAATCCATATCCTGGAACACACCCCCTCTCCTGCTTTCAGTTTTAATTCTAACAGAGGGAGCGATTCGCTTGTGAATGAATCTCTGTAATGCACGACTCGTGTGAAACATTGATATGCCTGCTTCTCAATGTGCATATCAACCTTTCAGATCAAAAGGGTATATAACATTTGTAATATTTAATAGTTTAGGGTGGACAGTATGCACATTGAGGCGCAGGCACTGTTATGTTGTCAGGCACCCTTATAAGTTACTTCAAAAACTAACTATTTCTTTTCTTAGCTGACAATAATACAAGTTTCTGGCACAGCAGCATCTTGTTGTCATATTTCATTTACATTGTTTGCTGATTTTATTCAACAAAACCAGCATAAGCTGAGTATTTAGAGCAAGTTGGTGCTATTTTGCCTTGTAGTCAGTGCAGTATGAGACTGACTTATCATCAATAACATGTTGAGTACAAAAGTTCGTAACATACAAAAATGTAAAAAACGAAATCTTACCTATGAAATGTTCTGCCTTTATGCTTTGTTTGCTTGTTACTACACCTGTACACAGCGCTAAAGTCCAGCATCTTTAGATTGGCATTAGTCTTAACTACTGCGGTTGAAAGACATTTGTCCTGGAAGCACTATACAAATGTGGCAACGCTATTGACGCATGCTCAGGGTCCATATGCGATAGTGTATATATCTATGGTTGTGCTGAAACAATGTTAGCCTGTTCCTCAAATCCTTTATGAATAAGAAAAAAGTTGTCAACTGTGAGGAATTGAATCTTAGTATAGATGGATTTTTTAGAACTACAATCGGAATCTGCATTATTTAATTCAATAAGAAGAATAAAAAATAAAAATAAAATATCAGAACAACAGTGTTCATTGAGTTTAAAACAGCATTTAAAAATCTCTACATAGAGATTCAATGAAAAGCATTGCACCCCTCAGAGATGGAAATAACCATGGAAAAATTAAATGAGAGTGAATTGCACTAATATAATTCATATCCCAAATAAGGGGAGGGGCTAGAGTGAATGTGCAGCAGTGTGACTCTGTAATGAGTTTTGTGAGAATGACAGGAGCATCCCTGATTAACTGACATAGATGAGAATAAATGAGACTATCAATAAATAAACAGCGACTCATTCCTCAGCAGTCGACCTGGGCTGGGAACGTACCGTCAACAGAGCCACTCTTGGCGTCCTCACCAATATTTGTCTCACTCTAAAATGAAAGAGCAATGAATAAATTTCCAGCGTTTAAAGATGAGAATGGACTTCATAAAAGGCTATGCGTGAGGACATACATTATGAATGCGCCTCTACCTCAGCCTCTCAACCTACATTATTTGATTTTCATTATTCATCTCAAAATGTTGCATATAGATTTTTTGGGGTTCGAATCGAGTGCCTGCCTGTGGGGACAGATTAAGTGGTTCCCTTTTGTTTCGCCAATCAATTGAAACATATTCAAGCCACATCAAATAATTACATCTAATGCTTTGGTCATTGCACAGACTGAGACGATCCATTATGCGTGCAAACGTTGATAAAAAATAAACAAGTGCTATGATTTAAGTGCATAAACCATAAAACAATATTTAAATTTTTATTTTTATTTTTTCACATCAGAGGCAATGATACGAGGTCAGCCTTTTATTGTGCACATGTTTTCCGTTCTCTGTGTTGTGGGAAATTGGGCATCTCCCGTTTTCTCCTGAATTTCCTTGTCTATCAGACGCTTCCTCGAGGCGGCCACACCCAGTCACGTTAAACTCCTGACCCTCCCGGTATTCTGGATTTCATGACTCGTCAACAGCGAAAGGTTGTTTTTGTTGCTGCTTTACTGGCAACTTTCCAGCCTTTTATAAATAGCAGTGAGCCATTTGTTGCAGTTCCTCTCTGTACAGAAGGAGTAGAGGCAGAGGTTTGCTGTAGGTTGAGGTGAGCTCTCAGCTACTGAGTGCACACAGGGATAATTGTACATGAATTTCCATCAGAAATGTCAAATTCAGAATGCTTTTTGTCTGTCACCATATCAGATTGTGTTTTTGACTTGCCTTGACTGGACTGCGTTCTTGTCTTGTCATCGACTAGAAACAGACTTTATGTTGCGTCCCAATTAATCATCGCTTGCTATCTTTAACAAAATGCGTGATGTCATCAGGAAGCAAAACTGATTTCCAGAAAGCAGAGCATGTCAAAAAATTGCCTACTGAAGTGGAGGTTATGTTGTCAGAAACACTATTGTCTTCTTTCAAATCACCACAACACTCTGACGCCCTGTCACTTTTTCTGAAATTTTTTTTCCACATTCATTCATTCATTTTCTTTTCGGCTTAGTCCCTTATCTAACTTATGTTTTAATCAGTGGATGCCCTTCCAGCCACAACACTGGGAAACACCCATACACACTGATTCACACATTTACTACAGTCAATTTAGTTTACTCAATTCACCTATAGCGCATGTCTTTGGACTGTGGGAGAAACCGGAGCACCTTGAGGAAATCCACGCAAACATGGCAAGAACATGCAAACTCCACACAGAAGTGCCAACTGACCCAGCCGGGGCTTGAACCAGTGACCTTCTTGCTGCGAGGCGATCATGCAACCCACTGCGCCACTTTTCTGCCTTCACATTTAATGTTTTCCCAAAAAATTGTTATTAAATACTCGTCATTAAAGCTTTACAAATCATGAACCAAACCAGTTAACAACCTTGGAGATTCTATCTGGTGTGTTTTGAAAGGTTTATCAGTTGTTTAAAAGAATTCAAACCAGTACTCAACTGAAGTGTACTTGAAAAAGTTCTAAAGACTTACAGTAGTTATGGTTTCTTTGTTATTTTCTGCTGTTCTTTTGTATTTGGAATGATTTTGTTTTATTATTAGTTAATTAACTGGCCTAACATATCGATCTCTATCTTCACGTGATGCACCAGCCAAAACATCACTGTAAAATCACTGTTCAGCTTATTACTTTAGCTTAATTAATCATATACAGTTGAAGTCAGAATTATTAACCCCCTTTAAATTTTTTTCTTTTTTAAATATTTCGCAAATGATTTTAACAGATCAAGGAAATTTTCACAGTATTTTCTGTGTATTTTCTGATAATATTTTTTCTTCTGGAGAAAGTCTTTATTTGCTTTATTTTGGCTAGAATAAAACCAGTTTTTAATTTAAGAACCATTTTAAAGTCAATATTATTAGCCCCTTTAAGCTATATATTTTTTTCAATAACCCACAGAACAAACCATCGTTATACAATAACTTGCCTAATTACCCTAACCTGCCTAGTTAACCTTATTAATCTAATTAAGCCTTTAAATGTCACTAAGTTGTATAGGAGTGTGTTGAAAAATATCTAGTAAGATATTATTTGCTGTCATCATGGCAAAGATAAAATAAATCCGTTATTAGAAATGAGTTATTAAAACTATTATGTTTAGAAATGTGTTGAAAAGACTCTTCTCTTAGTTAAACAGAAATTAGGGGAAAAAATAAACAGAGGGGCTAATAATTCTGACTTCAACTGTATGTTTCTATTTCTTAGTCTTTTTTACAGCAGATATTTGTTACTTGGATTTTCCTTTTTATTAGAAACAAATTGGATATTCAGTTCTTGAGTTGTTGGATAATTTTTTGCTTCCATTAATTAATCCAATAGTCATTGACAAAAACTCAAAAGAGTACAATTATTTATCAATTTTAAGATTTATTAAAAGATTAATAAAACAAATATGTCACAGCATATCAGGCCTATCAGGGACAGAAGAATCTTTTTACAGATGATTTACTTTATTTTATCATAAACCTAAATCATGAAGTCAATACATAATTCAAATAAACAGCAAAAACAAAACAGTTTCACATAAATTTACTAGCATACGAATGAGTGATTAAACTCAATATGGATATATAAGGATACCAATCAAGTACAGTAGAAACAGGCGAGTAAATTAATCAGTGGCCACGACAACGACAACAAATAAAGTTTTATAAACTAATTTTGAGAGGAACACATGATATGATGCATGGCGGCTAGCCTCGCATCATCAATCATTTCTAGTCCAATCAGATATCATTGCTTGACCAATCAGATAAATTCTAGCCTCCAGTAAATAAGCTCATTCATCCTACCTTCTTCGTTTTTGAAGAAATCCCCCATCCACCCCATCTCCCCCTTTCTTTCTTTACCAGGGGCCGCTTTCAAGACCTACCTGATCTTGAACCCCCTGTCATGCTACATGACCAGGTGGGAGCTCTGGGCTCAAGTATCTCCAAGTTTAGGATTCTCTTCCGGGACAGCATGCCAAATCTGCAAATTATATCAAGCAATAGCTACAGTAAGTGTGAACGCTTGAAAAAAAACGGTACTATGGGATTAAAGCAAACAGCAGCAAACCGCAGGAAATGTTTTTATTCTTCTTTTATACATGCTCTCTGTGCAAGTCCAATTAGCTTCAGCTCATCTTTTCCATCAGTTTTCCATCTGAGAACCTAATACATGACCGGGTCCCATCACTGAAATGAAACCAGCCTCTTCATCTCAGAAAGTTCCATTGTTCTGAGATATAGAACATCCAGAGATAAGCTGTCCTCATGTTAATTGAACAAAAAGCCCTTCACCATACAGCAAGGTGGCCTGTGAAAGTGAAACATGGGTTGGGTTGGAAACATTTTAGCATATAGCCTTAAGCCTTTTAAAGGTTTCGTGGCAAATCTTTCAACCTTTCTCACCTGGGAGTATAGAATTGTGTTCATTCATATGAGAGGTGCTTCAGAGGGGAGTACAGTTATAAGGTTAGATATGAAAGTCTTGCAACGTTTGTTTAATTTCAGTAGAAGTGGGGCTATTAAGATCTGTTTTAATGTGACTCATCTGCAACACCTGCATTGGTGAAGTAAACATATGCAGAGATCAACGCTGAGATGAAACAGCGCTATCACTACATTTCTGTAATTCTTCACATTTGTGATGAAAGAACGTGAATGGGAACATTTTGCACTTGAATAATTTAAAAATATGCTGTGGTCTTATAATATTGCAACCATGCATTACTTGGAAATCAATGCTTTGATCAGGTATACAGATTTGCATTTCCTGAAGAGAATGCATATGATTTGAAGTGTATTTTAATGAAAGGTTTTAGCAGAGCTGTTTTGTCATTGATGTGACACTGAGCACCTGCACATATAACTAAACCCAGTAGCTTTTTTTGTAGAGAGGTGTCTAGATATTCAAATAAACAGAACAGAGACAAGACCAATTATAATTGGATATGCAAATAGATATATTGTAGGAGAACAGACAAACTGCAGTTTAGTATGAAAATATAGCATCACAATCATCTCAAGACAGTTTCATATCGACTGTGCTATATTGTATAATTTTAAAATGCAACAGTGACCTTAATGGCGGACACCCTTTAGAGTTTTTTTTTTAAACAATAGTTAATCCTTTACTGGGTGAGTAACCATAACTTCATTTACATTGATTGCAATATAATTGATTTCATTATTTTTTAAATAAAATTTGGGGCAGCATGGTGGTGCAGTGGGTAGCACGATCGCCTCACAACAAGATGGTCGCTGGTTCGAACCCCAGCTGGGTCAGTTGGCATTTCTGTGTGGAGTTTGCATGATCTCCCCGTGTTTGCGTGGGTTTCCTCCGGGTGCTCTGGTTTCCCCCACAATCCAAAGACATGCAGTACAGGTGAATTGAATTAGCTAAATTGGTCGTGGTGCATGTGTGTGTGTGCAAGAGTGTAAGTAAAAATTATAAAAAAAATTTATTTCAAATATGATTTGCAATACCATGTTTAGTTTTTCCAATGCCAAAGCTTTCTAAAATGTCAAATCTGAAGAAGTATGTGATATAGAACTTGCTGAACCAAGAAAGATACTAACTCAGATGTTCATGTCATTTGTTTCAGAATAGAATGTTCTATTGTAAGAACAAATATTTTCTTGACAGATCACAAGACATGGATCATTAAGGAAGCAATGACAGAGCATGATGGAATTTGACCCTGCAGTGCATCAAATTACATTTGTGAATAATAGCAGTGATACTGAAAGCATCAAAAGAAATGTTCTATTTACAGAATCTCATGCACATTTATTTTAGCAATTACTGTAGGCAAGCACTTTAAAAAATTTTTTTTATGGAATTTCAACCTAGAGAAGTGACTTTTTTCTTTTATTAGTTTGTCATTTGTATGGTCATTTGGATTTGCTCAATTGGAATATGGTCAGAAATACTACATCTAAACAAACATCTAAGAAGTCCTGCAGTAGTCCTGAGCTTTGTCCACTTTTTTACAGTTACAAAAAAAAAAATAATAATAATAATAATAATAATAATTATATATATATATATATATATATATATATATATATATATATATATATATACACACACACATACATGTTTGTTTTTGTGAAAAGTGGGTACAATACATAGGTTTCCATTAATTTTATACTGTCCAAACTGTATATTTTATTGCCCTCACCCCACCCTACCCCTAAATGGGGTACCCCTTGATCTGTTTTAGTTTTTTCTTTCTGTTCCTGCAAAATGTCATTCGTTTTCGTTTCTTGCGGTTCAAAGCCCTGATTAAAATATTCTTAAACATCCATGGTAAGAGTATATTTTTATATGGGGACATAAGTTTGGTTGCATTGTACCTTTGTAATTTGTAAAAGAATCGGGATAAAAATTGTGAATCGTGATTTCCCCAGAAAAAATCATGATATGATATTTTTTTCCATATCGCCCACTCCTAATACACATACACATATACATATATATGAGATGGCCGAGAGAAAAAGAGATGGAAAAAAAGGAGGAAAGAAAATTGGGGCTCGTTTCTTCAGACATGCTGCCACTCTGTGGCATTGGTGGCATTCCTGGTCTCCTGCTCCGCTCCCGCTTTGGTGGAGGGAAGCAGGCTTTGGCATCATGATGGATTGCGGCGACTCCCCCGGCCTTTTTGGGACTGCTTCCTTTAGCACTTTCCCTTCTGGTGGTGAGCTCCGCTTCCCCTGCTCGTCCCCATGCAGGCAGGCGGCAGCAGGCAGATCCTTTCCTCGCCAGCCTCGGGCTGCCCCGGCACTCTAGGCAGACGAACGGGTATCTCCCCCACTCGGGTTAACTCCCGAACACTCGCCCTCCCTCTTAGCGGCGAGGGCAACTGGACAACGTGTTCCACCTTCTCCTGGATTTCGGCACCACTGTAATAATCTTCGCTGGCCACCTGGCCATCGAGAAGATGGAGAACCGACGAACTTTTAAATAATTTTTAATGATAAAAATAAAACAGACAGCTGCTCCTCACGGAGACTGCCGTCAAACTGAAAATGAAAGTAAAAGGTCCGGGTCCCGGTCCTTCCTCATCCTCCTCTGCCATCGCTCCTCCTTTTAGAGTCCAGAGCTCCTTCCGTGGGATTCAAGACCGGTGTGCAGCACAGGTGTTTCTTACCTCTCACGTCTCTCGGCCCGCTCCCTCGCCACAGTGATAATCTAGTTTAGTAAAAACTTTTAAGTTTGTTCTTTTTTAAATGCATCTTTATAATTTATTCATCAATTAATTTTAGATAATGATGGCAGATCACATCGTGCAGGATGTGTTGAACCACAAATTTTGACTTTCACTGAGCACAGGATGTAGAATGAAGGTTGGCCTACATAAAATAGCAACAAGATCATTCCTATGTAATTGCTGTTTTATGTGTAGGGTGGTGTGAAGCAACTTTAACAATCTCCAGTTTAATAAGTCACATAGGAAAATGCCCTTTTAAGCATTAGTTGGCTTCTCCTTTATGCATACCATTGCGTACTGCATTCAAATAATGTCTTTTTAGACTCACAGCAGTGGTATGATTCAGTTTTGACACTTGATAAAGGAAAGAGTTTGTCCTCAGCTTAGTTGAGTCTCATCAGCACAGCAATTATAGAAAAAAAAAACATGTTATGTCTTGTAGGTAAAAAATAAATGGTACAAGAATTGAGCCTTGGGGTACCCCAGTAGCTAGATGATGTCTATAGAAGTTGAACAATTGTACCTAATAATGTTGTTGCAAGTGTTTATGATGAGTTCTGGCTATAATCGCATCATTTTGGGATGGTAACATACAAAGTTGTACTATTCTTGTTTTATAAGTCACACAGGAAACTCCTTGCAATCCTTAGTTGGATGGAAAAGAGAACTTGTACACAAACTGAGCCTTGGGGTACCTCAGTAGAAGTTGTATAGAAGTTGAAAAGTTGTACCTAATAATGTGGTGGCAAGCGTATATGATGAGTTCTAGCCATAATTATGCCATTTTGGGATGACAACATATGAAGTTGTACTATCCTTGTTTTATAGGTCACAGGAAAATGTCCTTGCAGTCATTAGTTGGCCTCTCCTTGATGCATATTATTGCATACAGCATTGAAATAATGTCTTTTTAGACTCACGACACTGATATGATTCAGTTTTGACACTTGACAAAAGAAAGTTTTTGTCTTCAGCACAGCAATTATAGGAAAAAAAACATGTTATGCCTTGTAAATGGAAAAGAGAAATGGCAAAAGAACTGAGCCTTTGGGTTTCCCAAAAGCTAGAAAATGTCTATAGAAGTTGAACAATTGTACCTAATATTGTGGTCGCAAGTGGATATAATGAGTTCTGGCCATAATTATGGCAACAAATGAAGTTGTACTATACTTGTTTTATAAGTCACACAGGAAACTGTTCTTGCAATAATTAGTTGGCCTCTTTTAGATCACATACCATTACACACAACATTCAGCTTATGTATTTTAGACTCACAACAGTGGTATGATTTAGTTTTTACATTTGACAAAAGACAATTTCTGTCTTCAGCTCTGGTAATTGCTTTTTCTAAATAAAAAAGGCTAATGGTGTTTTTTGAATTGTTTGGCCGATATAATGAAAGAATTATAATGATCTGATGGTCATAAAAACTAGTGACTGGAACGTTCACTTCATCCAGCCTGCTGTCTGGATTGAATGCGTTCCAACATGTCTCTTAGCAGATAGACTCTCCTGCTTACCATAAACCATCTGCCAGCGGTCTGTAGCTACAGAACATCGTAGAGTGTTATCAAGTTTTACAGTGAAAAAAAACTCCCTAAAATAAGGCAAACTGTGTATTATTTTGTGTTTATTTTTAAGCAATGATAATGAGCTTGTATTTGCAGTCTTTTGTCACACTCAAGTTCTTGTTTTGTCACGCTCAGGTTCTCAAAACCTAGTGAGCTGTTTCATTGCGTACTACCTAGAAAGGCAGCTGCGTTTTAAGGCTTGAGCCATTCAAACTGAATCTGTTTTTCCATTCTGTTGCGCTCGCTTTTCCCATTGTTAACACGTTCTAAGAGTCGAGCAGCATGTTCTGATATGGATGCTCTTTTTAAGGTTGTGCAAGGCAAATCTGAGCAGTTCTACCTGAATGATTTGTGAAGGTCAGAAGATCATCAATCAAAACACCAAGGTTCCTGGCTGTCCTGGAAGGAGTCATAGTTAATGTGCTCTACATGATGGATAGGTTGTGATGAAAGGGGAAGTTAGCTAGGATTACAAGCAGTCTGTCTTGGCAAGATTGAGTTGCTGGTGGTTTTTTCATACAGCACGAACTGTCTGTCAAGCAGTTAATTTCAAGCAGCTACTGTACTTTTGGATCATCACGCTGGAATAGTACAGTTGAGTGTTACCAGCACAGAATAACAGGACAAAACATGATATACTGTACCTCATAAATGGAAAAGAGAACTGGTACAAGTACTGAGCCTTGGGGTACCCCACTAAATAAATGATGTCTATAGAAGTGGTTGCAAGTCTATGTGATGAGTTCTGATCATAATTACATAATTTTTGGATGGCAATAAAGTTACTTTAAGTTCCTAAATTAATCTGCAATGGTCAAGTGGTGCAGTGGTCACACAACACTACTGTAGGAGCCATTCATTTCCAAATTCCATTCACATATATTATTACCATTAAAAAAATCATTAATGTTTTCATAGAACTTAAAGAAGAACTTGAAGGACATACTGTAGGTCTCAAACTCGATTCCTGGAGGGCCGCAACTTTGCACAGTTTTGCTCCAGGCCTAATCCAACACAGCTGATACAACTAATCAAGGTGTTCAAGACTACTAGAGACTATTAAGCAGGTGTGAGTTAGTGCAGAGCTATGCAAAGCTGCGGCCCTATAGTAATTGAGTTGTACAGCTCCTACTTCTACCACACGACCGTTACAGATTCACTTTGCTGTTAAGAATGTTAAAAGTAAAATGCTTAACTTCAAGTCTCAGGATACGAGCAGTTCAGAGCAGAACATCATGTGTTGTGCAAAATTACAACATGGCGTGAATACAGTATAATTACACTCTAGGAAGACTTTTTGTCAAAGTTGAAATCCTGTAATTACCATAATTGCAACATGGCGTGTACGCACCTATACACACAGCCATGTGATGGTTTTAGCTTTTTGTAAGTAGAATTTTGTTAGCAAAATCTTTCAGGCACACAGAAACTGCAAAATTGCATTTAATTTATTCCGTAAAACAATGTATTAATGTTTTAAAGCACAAAACATTCAAAAGTAAACACAGATATTCATTCATTTTCATTCGGCTTAGTCTCTTATTCATCAGGGGTCTCCACAGTGGAATGAACAACCAACTATTCCAGCATATATTGTACACAGCAGATGCCCTTCCAGCCACAACTCAGTACTGGAAAACTCCCATACAATCTCACATTCACAAACTCTCATTCACAGTCACACAATGAAGACAAGGATGGTTATCTCTTTTAGTCAATTTATTCAAAACAATGTTGATAGTTCGGCATGTCAAGCAGGTAAGTGATATTCATATAATGAGAGCAGTCTTGTAAGTAGTTCATAAAGATCTTCATTCAACCACCAGAGTATAATAGTCACTTCCCTTATTCACAGCATGTGCATGCACAGGTTAGAAGAAACGTCCATGGGAGAAGGGAAACATCCACGGAAGAAGGCGAGCAGGGGAGAAGGTAAGGTGAACCATCTGACTTTGATTCCAGCCGATGATCGACTGGAATAGGTGAGTCTTTATGGTGTATGGTGATTGCTGGTGCAGATGTGTGTATTTAGAATTCTGGTGATTGTGCATGGGTATGGTGAGAGGTGGCTGGAGAGGGAGAGTGATGATTGGAGCAGCAAGAAGGAGATAGTGAGGGAGAATGGTGATTGGAGCAGCAAGAACGAGCCGGGGATGTGACAGTAAAGCCCCACCACCCCTCAAAGGGTGACTCCAGGCACCCTGGACCGACAGCGGGGATGACCGCATCCTCGAGGAGCAGGTCGATCTGGATGCTGGTGATGAAATTCGTCAAGGAGTGTAGCATCTAGTATGTTATCTTGGGGTGTCCATGACCTCTACTTGGGACCAAACCCTTCCCAGTCGACTAGATATTGTAGTCGGCTGTTCCGCCGTCAGGAGTTGATAATCTCTTTGATTTGGTAGATGTTGTCAGTAATGATTGCAGCTTGGTTGGGAAGGGGGGTGGTTCCGGGTCTGTGGAGGGAAGAGAGACAGGGTCAGAATAGGGTTTGAGTAAGGAGACATGAAACGCGGGTGCAATAAGGTAGTGAGGAGGTAGGTTGAGATGAAAGGTGACTATGTTGATCTAGGAGTGCACGGTGAATGGTCCTATGTAGCGGGGACTCAGCTTGTAGCATGGCAGACGGAGGTGGATGTCCCTGGTGGAAAGCCATACCTTGTCTCCCTGCTAATTGGGTAGACGATGACGATTGTCGGCGTTAGTATACCTCAGTACTGCCTGCTGGAGATGGACATGAGCTGAGTCCCACTCCGTCTCGCTCTCTCAGAACCAGTGATCTACCTCAGGCACTTCCGAGGTCTCGCCATGGGAACAGGGATGGTTGGTATCCTAAAAGACATTGAAAGGGTGTTAGACCGGAAGGATTGTCGAAGGGAATTCTGTGTATACTCAGCCCACGGTAGATACTGGCTCCAGGTATTCTAATGTTGGTTGCAGTACGTCCGGAGGTAGTGGGAAATCTCTTGGATTTTATGCTTGGTCTGACCGTTCGTCTGCGGGTGGTAGCCGGAGGATAAGCTGCAACAACAAGAATGGTGGTATACCCTTGTAATGAAGGCAAATCGATGGCGAAGTCCACTCATAAGTGGGTCCAGGGTCGGCGGGCAATGGGCAGTGGCTCTAGTTTACCTTCGGGCAGATGACGAGGTGTGGTGGTGATGGCACAGACCGAGCAACCCTGGACGTAGTGTGTGACTCCCCTGGTCATATTGGACCACCAATACCTCTGTTGGAGGAGCGAGAGGGTTCGCCTGCTGCCTGGGTGTCCTGAGCCGGGGGAGGTGTGCGCACTATCCAGGAGTGAAATACGGCATCTGGTAGGTACGTACATACAACCAGGAGGAAGTTCGATGGGGTGCTGGTTCTTCAGCAGTGGCAGTACGAATTTCTTCATCTGACTGCCATAGGATGGAAGCCTAAAGAAAGACTATGGAAGGTAGGACTGGTTCGGGGTATCAGTAGTGGGTTATGGTGAGTACATCCAGGAGAGGGCATCAGCCTTAACATTCTTATGGCCAGGTTGGTAGGTTATATTAGAGTTGAACCGGGAAAAAACCAGGGATCAGTGAGCTTGCCTAGCATTAAGGTGTTTGGCATCGCGGAGATACTGAAGGTTTTTGTGGTCAGTTATAACAGTAAAAGGAAACTATGCTCCTTTAAGCCCATGACGCCATTCTTCAAGAGCCAGCTTGATAGCTAAAATGCCATAATTCTCTTCTGCCGGCGATAACATCCGTGAATAGTACGCACATGGATGGAGGGTTCGTGGTTCACCAGACCACTGGGATAAGATGGCACCAACTCTGGCATCTGCCGCTTTAACTTCCACGATGAAGGGCTGTGTGGGATCCGGATGATGGAGTACAGGTGCAGTAGTAAACACTTCCTTTAGGTGTTCGAAGGCTTGGCGTGCTTCAGGGGTCCAGGTCATGGATGTGCAGCTGACAAATCTTTAGCAACTGCGTGATCTATCATGTCAATATGGACCAAAATCTCTGAGGAATATTTCCAGTACCATGTTGAATCTATGCCACTTGGCGTGCTTCAGGGGTCCAGGTGAGCGAACCCATCCGAGAGATAGCAAAAACATTAGGCATGGCCAAAACAACTGTTTGGAACATTCTTAAAAAGAAACAACGCACCAGTGAGCTCAGCAACACCAAAAAACCTGGAGGACCACGGAAAACAACTGTGGTGGACGACTGAAGAATACCCTCAAATTAAATCTGACAGTCTGTAGTTAATGCACATCTTGTTCGTTTCATTTCAAATCCATTGTGTTGGTGGAATATTTAAGGACCTGACTGTTTTTGATTTAAATTTTACTAATTTACAGTTTACAAAAAAATTGTATCATTATCATTAGTTCACAAAAGTCTAAAGACTAGCATATCTAACTTTATATGGAAACCAGGCTGAGCAAGCAGAACATCCTGATCTCCTGTCCCTTTTACAATGTCATTTTATCTGCAATTTTTAGGTCTCCCCTTTAAACCCTGTTGACCTCAGGCACACCCAAAGCAGGGGTCATGGACATGTGTTTTGTGTTAGGATGACCATCCCGACTGTAAATTCAGTGGGAGCGGCAGGCCGGAAGATTTTTATATGTGGACAGGAAGTGACTTGTAATGAATCTGAAGCCATGCTCAATTTGAACCAGCACTTGGGGACTGGCAGTTTGCGCAGTCTCCAAAGGTCATAATGATGCATTGGGCTTTTTCAAATTAGTAATCGCTATATTATTTATAAACATAGACACTTAGGGGGAAATAGCCCTGTGGCTTACCAGCTTTGTATTATTTGTGTAAAAAGTGTACTCACGCAGACTGCCAGTCACACAAGAGTTTATGAAAGAACGTGAGGTTTCATGCAACTCCTTGAACAATCATGATGTTTATCAGGTTCAGCAGACTATCTGATTATCAAGAACATCTCTGATCACTGTGCATATATCAGAAAAACAGATGTTTACAGAAAATATCAATAGTACAATTTGTGTTTTCTACCTACACAAGAGTTTAAAAAAAGGATATGTGGGTGTTATGAAGAACATTATTTCTTCCTCATTGCAACTTTAACAGCTTGTTTCAGGTCTCTAAACTTGAGAAGTGGTTGCTCAGAAGGGGTTTTGGTGATAGTATCTGTGTTTTTGCTTGAAATTTTATGCTGATAACAGTTTGTACACAAATGCACTAAAAAACAGAAGTATTTTTAAAAGTTGTCTCAGACTAACTGGTAAGTTTAGCAGCATCTCTCTGTTTGTGCAGTGTTTAGGGTGTTGATGAAAGCAAGTGGTCATGTGGTCAGGACCCACAAGAAACTACACAATGCATGACAGGAAGCAACCAGATCTGTTAGAAAACCAAATGAAAGTCAGAAAACATCAGCATAGATACAAGTGACAAATATTAGCCTGCAGAAACTGAATCAAGCAGTCAATTGTAAACAGTCTTGAAGTGAATTTAAATCAAGTTACTGTTGAAGTTTCTATTGATGTTCAGTGAATGATTCTACTGTGTATTAGCATTAAATGACATTGTCACTGACTTAATTTCCTATGTTCCTACCTATTTAAAATGAGCTGAATTAACACAATTCTTGATTTTTTGGGGATAACTTAATTGATTTGTGTTTAGTCCACTTAAATTTGTAAAAAAAAAATAATAATTAAGGTAACTTAATCGATTTGTGTTGGGACAACATGCAGGAATTGTGTGGAACCCAGCATTTTTTTACAGTGTATGTTTGTTTAAGACATAACTGACTATGTTTGGACTTTGAGTGGACTTTTGTCAACAATTGTTTGTCTTACTCTATATCAAATGCAAATGTACCCATGTTTTGAGGATTAAATTGTTTCTATAATATTAAAATTTTCACTACAATAACAATCCAATCAAAAGTGTTTTCGACTACCTTTGCAAGTGGTCAAAATGGACAAGCTTAAAACATTTTACATTTGTGTATTTAGCAGACTACATTCATACTCATTTACTTATACACTCACCGGCCACTTTATTAGGTACACATATCCAACTGCTCGTTAACGCAAATTGCAAAGTTAATGCAAAGTTCTAATCAGCCAATCACATGGCAGCAACTCAATTTAGGCATGTAGACATGGTCAAGACGATCTGTTGCAGTTCAAACCAAGCATCAGAATGGGAAAGAAGGGTGATTTAAGTCACTTTGAATGTGGCATGGTTGTTGGTGTCAGACGGGCTGGTATGAGTATTTTAGAAACTGCTGATCGACTTGGATTTTCACGCACAACCACCTCTAGGGTTTACAGAGAATGGTCCGGGAAAGAGAAAATATTGAGTGAGCAGCAGTTCTGTGGGCACAAATGCCTTTTTGATGTCAGAGGAGAATGGCTAGACTGGTTTGAGCTGATAGAAAGGGAACAGTAACTCAAATAACCACTTGTTACAACAGAGTTATGCAGAAGAGCATCTCTGAATGCACAACACATCCAACCTTAAGGCAAATGTGCTACAGCAGCAGAAGACCACACCAGGTGCCACTCCTGTCAGATAAAAACAGGAAACTGAGGCTACAATTCGCACAGGCTCACAAAAATTGAACAATGGAAGATTGGAAAAACGTTGCCTGGTCTGATAAGTCTCGATTTCTGCTGCGACATTTGGATGGTAGGATCAGAATTTGGCATCATAAACATATACGCATGGAATCATTAGTACCAATTGAGCATCGTGTCAACACCACAGCTTACCTGAGTATTGTTGCTGACCATGTCCATCCCTTTTTGACCACAGTGTACACATCTTCGGATGGCTACTTCCAGCAGGATAACTCACCACGTCATAAAACGCGAATCATCTTAAACTGGCTTCTTGAACATGACAATGAGTTCACTGTTCTCAAATAGACTCCACAGTCACCCGATCTCAATTCAATAGAGCACCTTTGGGATGTGTTAGAACAGGAGATTCGCATCATGGATGTGCAGCTGACAAATCTTCAGCAACTGCGTGATGTATCATGTCAATATGGACCAAAATCTTTCCAGTACCATGTTGAATCTATGCCACGAAGGATTAAGGCATTTCTGAAGGTATACCTAATGAAGTGGCCAGTGAGTGTATATACCAATAGTGTCATCCACTTGTACAACACCACCTGAAAACTCGTAAGAAAAAAATGAGGAAGTGTAACTTTTCAAAATCATTGAAAAATAATCAACTCATGTTTTGTCTATGCCCCCATAGAGACTAAATGTATAATTTCTAATGTGTTACTTACAAAATTTGCATAGGACATCACAAAAACTCCCTTAAGCAATAGTAGAGCTTTTAAATGTAGTGCGTGCATGCAGTGCAAAAGATGTGATTATTTGAGGCAATAACAGATTTTTCACAAAGCTTTGCTTGTCTTCTCATTTTTTGAAGTTTCTGAGTTTAACAAACCCACCACTCCATAGACAGTCATCACAAGTTTTATTTTTCCTCTTATTCTTTAAGAGGAAATGGGAAGGGGGGAAATGTGACTTGATTAGGTCATTTTGAAAAGGGAAGGATGTTCCTGGCAATGTTCAGAATTTATCTGCAAAATATCTGAAATAATGTCAGAGAAAGAGGACCAGTATGTGCCTGGAGTGCTTTATGAGTGTTTAATGTCCCCCATAAGCGCTCGATATTCATTTCATAAATAATTTATACTCGTGAAAGTCAACAACTACATTTCATAAAACTAGATGTGAGCATTATAAACACGTATGTCAAAGTTTACAGTTGTAATAACATTCTCCAGATTACACGACACCACAAATCCAACTAGGCTTAATGCTTCAAGCTGTGGAAAGATTTATGCTAAGTTTAGGCCAGCTGATTTAATGATAACTTTCCATTTATGTAATGCGTTGACTTTTGAGTACAGAGCAGACATTTGTATATTGTATATGTCTGAAGAGCTTGGGATGTTAACCTGTGGGGGAGGCTATGTCACTCCTTTTAGTTAGAGGTTAATGAAAGGCACTTTACTACATTAAGGGTTTTATTAAAAATAACATTTTCCATTTTTGTTAAATGAACATCACATTAAAATCTGTCTCAGTGTTTATTTTGGCTGCTACAATGTATAATTATAACGTTAAGTGATGCAAATATCACAAAACTGTAGAAACAAACTTTTAATATTGATTAGGAACAAAGTCTTATTTAAGATATGATCATTGTTTTTTAAATTATTTTGACATTAAACAGTAAAATAGACATTTTTACTGTATTAAGTACATACAACATGCTATAAATTAAATTAGTCTATTTTATCCCCAAAATGTTCAAAAAGTAGTTTTTGTAAAGCTTTTAAACAAATTTATTAAGCATATACTTGAGTACATACAGTACACTCAGAAAATGACTTTTGCTCCTTATTCAAAATTATTTAAGCAACACAGGCTCATTCTGAAAATGTAGCCATATAAACATTTCTGAAGATCAGTAATTATGTAGCCAGAAATACGTATGACTGCATTTCGTCTTAAAAACGAATGCTACGAGGCAGTATGACGCTGTTCCTTTTTCTTTTCCTGGTGCATCGGTTGGTTGGTCAGTCAGTCAGTGAGTCAGTCAGTCAGTCAGTCGACAGCAGCCTCTAGTTGATTTACGTGAGAAGAGCAAGCGCGAATAGCACTCGCGAGAAATCTCAAAAAGCCTACACAGTGACCTCTGGTGGATTCGTGAAAACAAAAACTGCAAATAAACGCACCTCCTGGGATGTATTTGACACTCTCCAGAAATGTATATAGGGGCTACGTTGTATCGTTGGGTCAACATGTAAGAATTGTGTGGAACTTAGCATTTTTTACATTGTAAGGCTAGATGTGATAAAAACTGCATTTTTTCACACTGTAAAATCTGCGTTGATGATTCAAGTGTATTTTATATTGATTCACACTCTCAAACTGAATTATTGGACCTTGGTCACTGAAACTTTAGATGTCGAAAAAGAACTATAATACTATAATTCAGATGACCAACTCACTTTTAAAGGCTAAAAATGTTAATGAAAAGTTTTTAACATTACAAATTGCATAGCTGACATCATATTGCACTTCAAAAATATTTATTCTGTGATGTAAGCATATTTGCTGCTTGTGGACAGGTTTTTAAAAGGTAATAAAAACATTCAAATAAATATTCCATATGTGATATAGCATATCATATACAGCAAATGCTTATTAAAGTAAATTTAATAACATGTGAATAGCGCACAGAGCACTTCTAGAGGTCTTCATAATCCTGTAGCTGTAGCCTGACCAGATGCTGTGGCAGTCATGGAGGAGTGGAGAGCATGAGATTCCTAAAAGACCCAGTGACAGATGAGTCTTCGCACTGATCCTATGGCCAGCCTGAACACCCTCTGGTGACCTGCTCACATCTGCAGTTTCTCCACGATAGACATCCAGCGTTCTCCGGTGCCTAGACTGCAGCTCTGCACAAGAAGTGTGGCCAGAGGAGAAATGGTCGTGCCCAACCGAGCCTGGTTTTTCTCAAGTTTTTTCCCCTTCACTTTCATCAATTGGTAAAGTCTGTTTCTCGCCACTGGCTTGCTTGGTTTTGCTCTTTAGTGTTTAGACTTTTAGCAGTGAAATTTAAACCACATTGAATTGAACTAAACTCTGAACTTTGAACTTTGAACTTTAACTCTGAAAACTGGACTGACACAGTTTCAAGTTACTACTTTTATGTTAAGCTGCTTTGACACAATCTACATTGTAAAAAGCCCTATATAAATAAAGATGAATTGAATTGAATTGAATGTGAATACAAGTAGCCTGCATTTTCCTGATTCTTCAGTCTCTCACAGAGTAATGCTTGAGATTCCATACTGTAGGTCTAAGTATAACACAAATTTAGGTCAGCAATTATATTTGCCACACGTTGTCATGGGACAACATAGGCACAGTCCAATCATAGATGTGTTGCTGTGATAGGCACGAATCACCTCTCAGGGATAAAAGGTGGCATATCAGGTATATCTGGATGTCCGTTTGGGATATCTGCAGGTCTGGTGTCTAAAAGTTGTAATCACCCTACTCAAACAATTAGAGATAGCAGGTATCTGGGTGTCATTGCAGGGTCTGCAGGATAATTATATGAAACCAGTTGCTGAACATTGACTGAGAAAGTCTTGTCTAAATAATGGCATTAGCGAAAAAATTTTTGGAGCACTAAGCCTTAGGATGAGCTCACTGGCTTGGATAATTAGAAATACTGCAGAGGAGGAGGTTTGTGAAGTTTCACCGACTGGACTCAAGCTTACATAGCTATTTTACAAGTTTTCCTATAACAAATGTTGGACTGAAGCGCCGTAAACGTCATACTCGCCAAACAAGTTAATCCTGGTTTGGATTTCAGACAGAATTCAGAAGATTTATTGCAACTAGGGTCTCTTACGGTGCAGTAGAGCAGTGTTTCTTTCAGTGTTTTTTGTCCTGTGTTATTTACGGCCCTTTCATTAATACCCAGACGTCTTACAGCATTTGCTTTCCTTTCTAAAATTTTTGGAGCCTTTTCTTGGAGTACATCTCTATATCTTTCTTTGGTTTATATGCATTTTATATGATGTCTTGAGCTGATCTTAAATATATCAGACCCAGTCAAGGCCTTTTTAAATGATTGATGAAGCCTGTAAGAAGCACAATCCTTTAATCCAGTGGTAAAAGCTCAATGTATTCTTACCACAGAGAAGCTGATTTTTAACAGTAAATATCAACCCTTTAAAGACAAACTTGTTGTGAAAAGAGGTGCAGATAATTGTATCATATTAATAAACCCAACAAAATATATGACTCGCTGTATTTAACGTATTTACAACAATAGTAGCTTTACTAATCCTGTACTAAAGTGTTAAAGAGCTCTTATCGTGCAAAATCAACTTTTGAAAGCTGTTTGGACTGTGTGTAGGTACAGTGTGTCCACAGTCCTATTGAAGTGATATAAACACAAGAGATTGTGTGATTATATCTAAAGACCACAAGCTCTCACACACTGCACTGTGTGAAATAAAGACAGAACATCAAAGCAACACTGAATTTCCAATTGGAACAAGCTATTCATATTTCAGGATATAAAGCAAACCAGCATTGGGCTAGTTAAGTTTCAATGGATGTTGATTGTAATCATGGTAACAGTAGTTGTACAGTAAACATGCATGCATATGTAATATTGATGGACAAACAAACCATGTGTGTATGTGTGTGTTCTCAATGCACATATTGATTGTATAGTACATGCACAATTAAATGGTTTGTTCATGCCCTTAAGGACAACACATACGATGAGATGATGCCAACCATAGAGAACTTTAAGAGGTATCCATAATCCTGGACCAGGCCGTATCCTGAGCATATGCTGTGGCGGTCATGGAGGAATCATGAAACTTATTCCTGAAAGACCCAGTGACAGACAAGTCTCCACATTGATCTCTTGGGCCAGCCTGAACACCTGCTGATGACCTACTCACACCTGCAGCTTTTCTACGATGGACGTCCAGCATTCTCCAGCCTCCGGCGCCTAGACTGCAGCTTTGCACAGGACGTTAGGTCTGAGGAGAAATGGTCGTGCCCAACTGAACATGGTTTCTCTCAAGATTTTTTTTTTTTCACTTTCGTCAATTGGTGAAGTGTGTTCCTTGCCACTGTCACACTTGGTTTGGGACTTGTGGAGCTGCTCATCGATGGATTTTCTCTTCAGTGTTTGGACTTTCAGCAGTGAAAATTAAACCACACTGAACTGAACGTCAAGTCTGAAAACTGGACTGACACAGTTTTAATTTACTAGAACTTCTATGTTAAGCAATCTACATTGTAAAAGTGTCATATAAATAAAAATAAATTGAACTGAGTTTAAAGGATCATAAATTGACCCTTGATTTCTGATTTCTGAGATCTACTTATAATATTATGAAGATTTTTAACCAAAAATGTACACATAAAAATCTATAAGTAATAAGCTATCTTCTGTCCTGTTTTGACTCTCTCTTCAGGACACACCATTATAATAGACCTGGTGGATTGTAAAAAGATAGCTGTTTGGCCACTAATGTAAATCCTATGTGTATGTTTGACCGCCTGCATGGAAGAACATTGTTAAAATTTAAGTTTAAAATGCCTAAATACACAACGCATATCAAATGATCTGCGATAACAGACAAAGCAATCATTACTCTGTGGTGCAAAATAGTCAGCACAGCATCATATTTTCATTTCAGATTCAAATTGTGCCTTGCGAAGTTCATCCAGCTTTTTCTTTAATGTTGTGAATAAAAGGAAAGCGATTCGAGGACTTTGCTTTAAAGCAAATTGAAACCGCACAGCATCTTAAATTCATATAGCAATCTTTATTGTTTGGTTCCTGCATAGACCTGCTTTTGCCTTTTTGTTATTTACTTACTGTACAATATGTGTGAATTCGTGGACGGAGCTAAACAGACAGCGAAATAGAAGTGGGCGTTGCTCTTGTTTTGTGGAGGCGGAGTTTAGCAACACTATTACATTGAAATGCACATTCAAAACCTATTATTTTGGCAGATTGGCCCCAATGCAGTTTTTAGATCAATGATAGAGTTATGATAAAGTTACAAGATGTTTTATAGTACAACGGCCTCCTATATGTCAAAATATGAAGGGAATTTTGATTTCTCAATTAATGACCCTATTAAAAACCCATAAAAATGGTCACCAGAGCACAGTCAGAGACACTCCTCTAACTGTAGAATAATTAGCTGAAACTCTCTTCCCAGGTGAGTCAAATATAGAAAGAGCTGAAGTGTGAAAACGGGGTCAGGACATACCACTCATATTGATTTCATAGCTTAGTCATGCCTAATCTTGTCCAGCTCATTCAGAGGTTATGTTAGTATGGGTTTCATTTGATCGTAAACTCAAAATTCAAGTTTTTCAATATTCTGGAGAACTCAGTAAGTGTATGCACATTGTCATCATAATTATATATGAGTCATGTTTTGGAATGGCTCATGGTAACTGTCGTTGGCTTCAGCTGCCATACCTGAGGCGCATTTACAGGAGTTCACACCTGTTTTCAATGAAATGTTTTCCTCTTTTGGGTTTGGTCCACGATTTAAACAAGAAAAATAAACATTCAATTAAATATGACCTTCAATTAAATGCATAGGGTTTAAACTCATATTCCTAGGAATCACATAAGAAGGATTTTTCATGAGAATTGAGCAGATTTTTTTAGTCTTTTAGCTTATTGATTTCATTAATAATCTACAGTACACAACGTCTATAATTAATACCATCTCAGCCAGATGGCTCACATCCTGGGTCTTCATTTTTAGCATGACAAAGCAACAATTCTATTAGGCTTTCCTTTTATTGAGTTAAATTGGTCAGGTTGCATGAATTAGGTTATGGTAATAAGGTGTGTGAGCACTTCATCTGCCAAGCTGATTTAAGCTCTGTAGCATTGTTAACATAAATTAAATGCAATAAAATGTTCATCAAGAATGTGAATGGAGTCTGTGGAAAATTTTGTATCGATCTGCACACTGAGGCTGCTTAAAGACGGTCATTAAAATGATATTAATAATTCAGAACTACAGTTGTCATGTTGTTTAACGAATATTGGAAACTGCGTCACTTATTCTCAAAAAGAATCTATTTGATATGCAAATTAAGCCATGTTACGCAATGTATTGCATAACTGAGACCCTACTGTGTGGTTTGAATGGAGTGAGCAAAGCCTTTCGAATGGTTTAGGGAAAACATACAGCTCTCTTCCAAGGTAAAGGGATGAAGTAGTATTTGAAATTCTCTCTGGAAACAAGGTCAGTGTGAGGAATTATGCAAGAGTGTCTGTTGTGTCTACAATGTTACTGTATCTTTCTTATAATTAATTGCAAAGTTTTCAACCTGGGTCGGCTGTTTCATTTCAGGATGGGGTCTTGTTTAATGTCAAGATGAACCAGAAATCATCTGGATTTTGTGAGGAGGGAAGAGCTTAACTTAAGAGTTTTGTGGTTCCTGCACTCCTCCTTGTCGCCATGCGATTCATAGTCTAAATATGTGAAAATACCACATATATCTTCTGTATTTGCAGTGGATGATGGGTCACATGCAGTAGTTGCTCTCAGTTCGGGTTCATTCTGTTGGCCTTTAGCTGTGTTTGAAATGCAGTGGATTCCTCGCATCTGGTGTTGGTTGGTAATGAATAACTTGTTTCTGGAGTGTCAGTGTAGTGGAACCTAAAGAAAATTGTAAAACTAAACAAAATGTCCTTGAAGCACTGCACAGTATGCACAATAGGAATAACTCAAAAGAACATTTTGTAAAGAGAAAATCTGTGTGATTACAGTATCACAATTTGATAGTTTAATTCGATTATTTATTAGATAAAAATGTATTATATATGATCAGCGTTGGGGGTAACATATTACAAGTAACGTGAGTTACATAATAACATTACTTTTCTAAGTAACGAGTAAAGTAACGCATTACTTTTAAAAAATAATTAATAATATATGAGTTACTTTTTTGAAAATGTAACAAAGTTACTTTTTAGTTTAATTAATTAGATTTAAAAAAATAAATTGCTGAATTAAAATTAAAGTAATCACAATGAATCACACAATCAATGAGAGAATGTTTTCATTATTTTGAGCGCATTGAAGAAAAGGAAAAAAGGGTTTATAGTCTCAATGGACTGTGATTTTACTTAAGACAAATGGTACAAAATAGCAAACACGTTACTTTAATCTTTCAATAATTGGTACATACGGCATGTACAGGTATAGCTCTGGGGTCAGGAAGTTCTCAGATAACATTGTCCTAAAATAGTTATTTATGTGTTTTATTAAAGGTAAATGTAAGTGTAGGTTATACAGTGCATTGTTAATTGCAGAGCCCCTCTTTAAAATAAGGAAAAAGTTCTGAAAGAGAGCAAACCTCAGCCAGGTAATAAAAAGTCATGCAAAGTAACTTAAAAGTAATGTAATGCATTACTTTTTTGGGGAGTAACCCAATATTGTAATGCATTACTTTCTAAAGTAACTTTCCCCAGCACTGTATTTTATATTATGATTCATACACAATATAAGATACATACTCTCTCTGTTGTCCCATGTATGTTATGTCATGTTTTAGCTCAAAATACTTTATATTCTACTTAATTGCCTCTTTTTGATTGGAAGCAAAAACACATTTGTGTGTGTGTTTCTCTTTAAATAAATAAAGAATAAATAAATACAAATGAGCTGCTAGTCCCCACCTAAAAAGTCCAAATTGGAACCTTAAAATTAGTCTATAGGCCTACATAGTAAATAAATGTTTCATTTGAACCCACTGAGAAGGACAACCACTGTGACAGTTTTTGAACCTTTATTTCAGAATGTAGATTACATGTTTGTTGTTTTTATTTAATAAAATTTAATTTTTTTTGCTATTTTCCCCATTTTTATACAGTATACGGGGCGACACAGTGGCTCAGTGATTAGCACTGTCGCCTCACAGCAAGAAGGTTGCTGGTTCAAGTCCCGGATGGGTCAGTTGGCATTTCCGTGTGGAGTTTGCATGTTCTCTCTGTTTGTGTGGGATTCCTCCGGGTGCTCCAGTTTCCCCCACAGTCCAAATACATGCGGTATAGGGGAATTGGATCAACTTAATTGATTGTAAAAAAATTTAAGCCACTACAAAAAAAAAAAAAAACAACTTATAATAATAATCCTTATTTTCTTTAGCTTTTTCTTGTTCACTCAACTTTTGAAAACATCAGCAGCACTGATCTAAAATGATTTGTCAGTAATACATAAAACATTAAGTTGGGTTAACATAGGATTATTAGTTACACTGACCTAAAATGTCTGAAGTTGAGTGAACAAAAAACTGGCCTATTTTTTTACAGTGTGGCTGTAGTGTATGTGTGTGCATGTGAGAGTGTATGGGTGTTTCCCAGTACTGGGTTGCAGCTGGAAGGGCATTCGCTGTGTAAAACATATGCTGCATAAGTTGGTGGTTCATTCTGCAGTGCTGTCCCCTGATGAATAATAGGATTAATCTGGAGAAAAATTAATGAATAAACAGTATATTTACCAGTGTTTCCTCTAGGATTTTTTTCCAGCTGTGGTGGCAGGCCTTTTTTACACAGATCTACCAACTACCTGTGGCATTATTTCAATGACAATTGTCATGAGCGCAGTATTACAAGATCGCATTCGCATTCGTGTAATAGCCTACGAGCATGCGAATCTCTCTGCTTGCGCACCGATTTCCTCTGCTTGTGCACAAAACTTCTTGCACGCCCCCTCAAATATACGCTGCTCAAGCGCAGATCTTCTTGTGCGGTCTTGAATAAACGCTGCAGAAGTGCGATTTTGTGCGTTTATGTAATTACAAGTCTTATTACAAGTAATTGTCTCCGACATTTATTAGATTTGCAAGGAATATTCATGAATGTCTCCAATAGACCTACAGAGCGGTATTAATGCGTCCTGAAGTAAACCTTAAAGGGTAAACAAATAAAGCACAGCACCACTACTGTTACAGAAAAGTTTGCGCTGTTATAATTCACTTACCTTTTAATACGCTTTGGTGCGATTATCACCCACTATAAAAAAAAAACACGACTGAATGTGTTGAATGAGAAGCTGTAATGAAGCCGTGGTGGGATCAGTTTTGAAGAATGAATGTAGTGGAATCCAAGTATATATAACCTTTAGGTTACTTTTGTAAGAAACTATTAGCAGTTAGTACATATTTTCAGTATCACCTTTGCTTGAAATGACACCATCTAATCTCATTTATATGGAAAAATCCTGCTCATGAGCTATCAGATGTGATGCTATGACAACAACTATCGGATGAGTTTTGAAAAACAAAACTATGCTGGAATCGTCAATAATCAAATCCAGCTAATTGAGTAATCCACGAACGAAGATTGGATCTCCAGGGCAAGAGTTCCCATAAAAATGGTTCATCTATAGAGCTCAGATTTGTGAAGAAACAAAGTAAAACGTGCATTGTGCAAATTTGGTTTTGTGTTAAATTTATTTTTCCTAAGAGTCTTGGTTTAGGTTTAGGCTATGGGTTATCTTACATGACATATACGACAAACAACAGCCTCTTATGGATGTCATCTGAAAAGTGCAGCAAACCATACCTGGACCAAAGTATTCAGATCTAACAGAAGCATAGACTGAGTCACACACAGTATCTCCAAAGAGCCTGTGTTGTTTATTTCAGAATTGTCCCAGACATATTGAATATTGTTTTTGGTAACTTCAGTGCACTTTTGAAGAACAAATAGTTCTGTTTCTTCATTTGTTTGCTTTGAAGTTGTTGTTTTATTTATTTATTTATCATGTTTAGGTATTCAGAACAGTCAGTCCACTTTGTGCCTGTAAAGCTTCATGCTGCTGAAATACCCTGTTTCATCTGCATCACAAATCTCTTGTTTGCAGGCTAGTGATAAGATGCAGACTACACTAAACATTCAAATGCATCTCAGCATCACAAGTGGTTGACCTTTGATGAATTACTTAAGTTCACTTAAGTTCAAACAAAAAAAAATAATAAGTAATTCTGACAATGTTGCCTGTATGTGAAACATTTACAAAAAATGTTGTGTAATCATATATGTTATACTCGCCAAGAACATTACCATTTTAACACTGTTGGCATATCATTTCCACACTGTTAGTCTGCACACATTTAAAGTCAGAATTATTAGCCCCCTGTAAAATGTTTTCCCAATTTCTGTTTAAACATAATAACTCATTTCTGCTAACTGTTTTTTTTTAATCTTTGCCATGATGACAGTACATAATATTTACTAGATATTTTTCGAGATATTAAAGATATTACAGCTTAAAGTGGCATTTAAAGGCTTAACTTTGACAAAAGAATATTGCTATTTGTCAGCGAATAATATTGACCTTAAAATGGTTTTAAAAAATTTAAAAACTGCTTTTATTCTAGCCAAAATAATACAAGTAAAGCTTTCTTTAATTCATTTTCTTTTCGGCTCAGTCCCTTTATTAATCTGAGGTCACCAAAGCAGAATAAACCACCAACTTATCCAGCATATGTTTTTTACAAAGCGCATGCCCTTCCAGCTGCAATCCATCACTGAGAAACATCCATACACACTCATTCATACACATACACTACAGACAATTTAGCTAATTCAATTCACCTATACCACATGTTTTTGGACTTGTGGGGGAAACCGGAGCACCCGGAGGAAACCCACACAAACACGAAGTGATTATGCAAACTCCACACAGAAATGCCAACTGATCCAGCCAAGGCTTAAACCAGCGACCTTCTTGCTGTGAGGCGATTGTGCTACCCACTGAGCCACTGTGCTGCAAAATAAGAATTTCTACAAAAGAAAAAATATTATAAGAAAAACCTGTGAAAAATTCCTTACTCTGTTAAATTTCATTTAGGAAATATTTTAAAATGAAATAGAATAAGATCCCAGGACAGCTGATAATTTTGACTTCAGCTGTATGTGCAACAACCAACAAGATGTCAGATTCACATTCATCTTTTCCAAATAAAATTGAAAGGGTTTCTATACAACTCACTGGACTTTTCAGTTTAAAGAAACCTAAATTTAGAAAAAAAAGGTGTTACTTTAACAATCTAATCAACAAAAGCAAATGAAACAAAATAAAGCAAACAAACAGACACACACACACAGACAGACAGACAGACAGACAGATAAACGCATGAGTTTTGTAAAGGTTGCCAGTGCCACCAGAACTACTTGGAAAATATGACTAAATTTAGCAGATACATTTGCACTGTTTCTTGATGCGGATTTGCATATTGTATGTTAATTATTATTAAGAATCTTTTGAATTAAAATGAGTATACTTTTATTTTCTCATTGACAATAAAGGATGTGCAATTTGCACTAAGTTAATGTTATATATTTTAATTTTGATTTCAAGAGATCACACTGCTTGGCATGTTGTCCCAGGAGAGAGGCCTGAGCTCAGAATATCCTCGACCCTGGGGCTCCCTCCTGTTTGCAGGGCGAAAGAGGAGTTTGAGCTTAGGAAGGTCTCGAGAGCTCCCCTTTTGTTAAGGTGAATGAATTAGGAATAGCTATGAGAGATAGCTGACTAAGGTCATGTTTACACTCTCAGGTCTTGATGCCCAATTCCGATTTGTTGCCTATATCTGATTTTTTTGCCTCTCCGTTTACATGTTTTTTTAATTGTGACCCATATCCGATTTATGTGTTTACACTTGCCATACAATTTACGATGTCGCACATGCGTAAAGGCGGGTTCTAGCATCTGCGTCACACTAGCCACGATGGAAGAAGTTTTGCTTTTAGCTCTCCAAAATATACATAGTTGGCCCAACTTTAAAAAGATTTTGAGGCGAATTAGGAGGGAAAGGGCCGTCTTTGCAGCTTGCGCCTATGGTTTATATATGGTGTCCTCCACCATTCAGAGGAATTTGTGGGTACAAAAGAGATCTCATGTCTGGTGAGAGCAAATTGTGGCAGGCTTTTATGAGGAGCAGTGGGTCCAAAATTTTAGGATAAGCCAACCAACATTTGACATGCTGTGTCAAAGCTTGTCCACATAACACTTTCCTCCTCCATGTTTCTTCTGTTGTTGTTGTTTACCATGTTGGCGTCTTAACACACGCTTTTCCTTCTACATCATTAAACCATGTAGAAGCACCACACTGTTGCAAGTTTAAAGACGTACAAAATGGAATGCCTTAACAAATCCAATCTGCTTGTTTACATGATAGTCGCATTGTCAAATATCCCACTTATATCCTTTTCCACATACAAAGGAGGCCTGAAACCGATCTCTGAATATCCGAATGCATGCGTTTTTGCGTTTTTATGCATCATAGAACAGATCAGATATGTGTTACATATAAGGAAAAAATCAGAATTTGGTCACATTTAACTGCCAGTGTAAACGGGGCCTAAGATTCCTCTATGATGCCATAGAGGTTATTTATAGTGAGTTAGGATTCATCTTTCACATCATGTGTTAGATGATGTGGGACTAGCTGTGATCAATCATAAGCATGTGCTCCTACCGAAATTAGTTTATAAATAAACCGCACTTTGAGTTCCAAATATTTTATCACTCGCTAAGAGAGTTGATACCATTTTGTGGCGAAACATGCAATTTACACTCATTTAAAACAGCTTTTAACTTAGCTTTGTTGTTTAGCAAACTTCTCTAAATATGCTGTGTTTTCACAGACAGACTCTCCTGACCATCTAGAGTCCACAATAATCTATTCAAAACCTAAAACACTGACCTTAACATCAAATTGAGAGCACTACTTGATACTTTAATGTTGTTAGAAATAACTAACGTTGTGACTGTAATTATACAACTTCTACTTAGAAGTAAGGAAGGCCCTCTCTCCTATTGTAGTTTTGAAACTTTTGGACAGCGGCCCACTCCCGCTGACAGGAATTATTATCACGTCAACATTTTCACAGCATGAATTCCATAACATAGTCTGTCACCTCCGCACGTTTAATTCCTGCTGCTTTGTTTGCCTCAACTATAAGCAGCAATTTGCATGCTTTTAACACCCTTACCCACCCAATGCCTGTGAGCGGCTTCCTGTTTCAAAGGGTCTGGAAGGAAATAAGCATCTCTGAGTTTGAGAAAACCCTCCATCTGCAGAAACAGTTGAGGCGAGCCTAAAGATGGAGATAACAGCTCTGTGTAAGACGTGAGCTGTGTTATGTGCAGGGTGACTTTAAAACCTGACTCCCTGTCTGTGCTGTATCTCTTCTACAGCCGACTGTCCTATTAGCAGGCGATTAGACGCCCAACATCCATTTCACGCTTCGCTGGGCATGGGAGAGAGCTTCTTGATTTGTTGTTTTTGCTGTTTTCGTTCAGTCTTTTGGTGTCTGTCATTATGTTTGTGCGTATAGTGGGAGTGTATGGCTTTTACTCTCATTTCAGTAGCTACTGAAGCCATCAAATGCCCTCTTTTGACATGACTGTTATCAAAATAGTCTACAAATTACTGTTCATTCATTTTCTTTTCAGCTTAGTCCTTTTATTTAAGCGGGGTCGCCAGTGGAATGAACCGCCAACTTATCCAGCATTTGTTTTATGCAGCGGATGCGCTTCCAGCCACAACCCATCACTGGAAAACACCCATACATTATCATTTACACACATACACTATGGACAACTCAGCTTACCCAATTCACCTATAGCGCATGTCTTTGGACTTGTGGGGGAAACCAGAGCACCTGGAGGAAACCCACGTGAACACGAGAACATGCAAACTCCACACAGAAATGCCAACTGACCAGCCAAGGCTCGAACTAGTGACCTTCTTGCTGTGAGGCGAGAGCACTACCCACCGCGTCGCCCCACAAATTATAGTTCAAGTATAAAATAATAAAGAACTATAAACAAATTAATCCTCTACAGTAGCAAGTGTTTATCTTTGACTGTTACAGTTGTGAAAAATCAAACAGTGGGAATAAAGAACCCTAAAAGTACTTGAGTAAAAGAACAGATACCATGATAAAATATTAGCTATTAATTTCTACGTTAGCAATATTTTTACTAATATTAGTTTTACTTAAAATACACGTATCACAATCACCAGTGATCTAACCTTCATAGATTACTGGAGAACATTCACATTTACATGGACTACAATCATGTCTCATAAGAACTACATATCCAGTCATGCACCACTCACACATCTTGTCTAGATCCACATGATCCCCACACACACTTCATGGCTGAGTCCTGTTATACTGTTTGTGAATATTACAATGCGGTTTCCTTGCCTTGTCTTCCATGTTTGAACCTTGCATTGTTTGGTTTGTTTTACCCTGTCTGCTGCCTACCTTTTGACCACCTGCCTGTTGTATGACCACGACTCTGTATTTGCCTGTATACATCTGTATGCTCCTGTTTTGAATGTTGCTTGCCAGACCATTCTCTACATAATAAACCCTGCATTTGGATCGGCACTCCGTTGCCCAGCATCCATTTCAGATTACAATAAGTGCCTGAATTTGAATATACTTAAAGATGCCATAGAATGAAAATCTGGATACCTAGGCATGAATAATAAGAGTTTAGCATATGGAAATATATACTGTGAGCCTCAACACTATTGTTTACTTTTTATCACACTGCAAAAAAAAAACCTGGTTGCCCTAAATTTGAGTCTATTGAACTTTTTTTGTTAAACTTACTTAAAACAGCTTCTGTAACTTATACAATTAAGTTAGAACATGATTACCTCAGTTTAATAAGCTACAATGACCTAAAACATATGCTGTCAGGACTAATTGATCATATAATTTTTCTTATAACACACAAGCACACAACATAACCACAACCAGTGGGCAGTAAGCACACAATAAATAAACAATAATAATAAATACATTCAAAGGATGCAACAGTGTGTAAGTCCTGTGTTTGTAAAATCCTGGTGCAAAACCAGCCAATCTGAACAAAACATGACCCAACTGGACAAACCTGACAATCCACAAAGGATCATTACCCCGAAAACATTTGATTGGCCACAACATTTCCCAGGGAGTTTACAACAATGATAATTTCCCCTCATTATTTTATTTTATAAGTTCATCTAAGTTTGATTTACACTTACTATGTACAGTATGTATGACTATTTTCCTGAAAACATGACAGGTCTTAAGGAAGAGTAATAGAGCAGTTTTGAAGCAGGCAGCCATGCATGACCATTAAGAGTTCACAGCTCATCAGAATGCAAAAGGCAGGATATACAGATTGTAAAGTTATTCAATGCCACCCTGAAGAGGAGTGCAGTCAGTTTAAATATATCTTTTGCTAGTTAAACATGTGTATTGTGAAATTGTCCATTTGTAATGAGGTAACAAACGTGTTTGCAATTAGGTAAAATCCCCTTAATATTTTGATTGGTATTTAAAAACTCATATTTTTACATGAAGGTTGTTTTCTGATACATTAAACGCACTAAATGCAACTACTGTTAGTCACTAGCTATGTTTATATCGTAAGATGCAAATTAAATTTATGGCAAAACAGCAATATCGCATAAAAGACATGCGAATAAAGCAGCGTTTCCATCCAACAAGTTAAGGAGAACAAAATCGTTACTTCCTGATTAACTAGCGCAAGATATCAAAAGTAAAAACTGAATTTGCTGAATTTGATCTCAGAAGACTGCGCCTCAGAAGACAAATGCCGACATGCAATGAATGCGCGGTGGCGTTTGAAGGCGTGAGACATGCAGCACAACCGCTCTTGCCTATGGAGGTAATTAATAATATAATAACACTAATACTGAAATGTTTAAGATGTTATTGAATGACCAAAACAACATTTCAGATGTTGTTGATCACATGATCTCTTACAACAAAATCCCATTACTTTTTTAATGCGCAAATTGGAATTTGTTCAATAAAAGAGTTTCCATCGTAGTTTATGTGCATCTTTTCTTATAGAATAAAACGTTTTATCATACTCAGTTATGCGCAAACAGTTATACGTTTTTATGCACATCTTGCCATGTCCGTCAATCATTTTTTCATGCGCATATCCAAAATGTGCATAAAAATAGGTGGATGGAAACAGCTACTGTCAGATGCGTGAGCTGCAGAGCTCATTAATATTCATGACCCACCCAAATATAGTCAAAACTAACCATTTCATATTAGGACAAATTCCTAGGGTTGGAAAAAACAATTCTGGGTAATTTCTTGCACCTACCTAAGCCAAATAGATATAGATATCAGAGAACAATTTACTATATTTTATCAGTGCATTCTATGGCACCTTTAAGAAGTACTATTAAGTATTTTAAGTATTCAAAGTTTGATGAATGTTTTTTTTTATTTTGCTAGAATTTTTTTATTATTATCAAAACTAGCCATACAACAATACAACTACTACTGGTGAAAATTTAGGGATGCACACAATTAACAATATAAAGCCTAGCATTTACCAACAATAAATAAACACAAAATGACAGTAACTAAGGATGACATTGGGTTCTTTTGTCTATTGTGCATTCCTGTCGTTAGCATTCTTCATATAATATTGAATTTAGAGCAGACTTGTCTTATGTTCAGCTGGGTTAATGAATTGAAGGATAGTTCACAGCACTCTGTTTAAGCCTCTAAATTGATCCTGATTGCTTTAGTGGTGTAGAGTCCATAAAGCGTCTGTGTAATGGTCATTGATTGGTCTTCAGAAATATCATCAGGCTAATTTATACCCTTGCATTTACAGCAACGATAAAATGATGTGTCATATCACTGACCTTCAATTATCTCTCTCTAAATGTCAAAGCATCCAGAGGTGTTCGAGTGCAACGTTTTTCATTGATCTGTATTCAACACCGAACAGTCTAATCAATTTGAAGAACATAATCAGACTTTTTTTCATATAGTGCTGGCAAACTTCTTGAACTTCTGGTTAGTAATATGAATAAATAGTTATACATATTAATATGTGCATACACACTTATGTATTTTTGTCGCCCTATAATTAAAATTATGTCATCATTTATCTACTTTCATTTAGCTGAATTTAAGACATTGTTAATGAAATCAGTGATTGCGGAGCCTCTTCTGAAAGTTTATTTACACAAAACTTGTTTATAAAGAGATGAAAAAAATCTAAATGTGTCATGTAGTTTAATTCAGGTTTCTGAAAAGACATAATCACTCTATAATGAACAGCATTAATTTTGGCTTTGACGTATTAACTTTAATATGCGAATATTAGCAGAAGCTCAACCATACCTGCTCAACCATAATCCTCATTAGTTCTTGCGTGTTAAAGGGCACCTTTGATGAAAATCAACTTTTGTAAGCTGTTTGGACAGAATTGTGTATAGGTATAGTAATACTGGAGTGATATAAACACAATAAGCCTCTTTTTTAAAATGTCCTGATGTTAAAATAGGATCCAAATCCCTCCCATTTTGAGGCCAACCACAACGTGACGTAGGAGTGCAGTTTCTCCAACAACTGAATTGATTGACAGCCGTGTATCGACATGTCTCCATATTAACATGTATAATCATATCATGTCAGAATGAGTTTTATAAGTTTAAAATGTTTCTAAAACAGTGCATGTTTGTAATTAAAAACGTAATTCATCACCACAGATGCATGTCTGTACTATTATAAAAGAAGTTGCTTCAATAACAGTTTGTGGACGTTAAATCAGGTTTATTTTGTACAATAACATAACAGATGTCCATACAGCAGTGGATATTACCATATATAAACTTTCTAACGACTTTGTGTGTGACATCATTGTAGAAAGCCTTGAATTAACTCCACAACAAATATATCAAATAACTGTTGGAAAGGTTCTTACTGTAGTAAGGGAGATCTGTTTATTCTTGTCTGTCACTGTGCTGCTTATGTGTGAGACACAGCAGGAGAAGGAATGCTGGGCGGGGAGAACCAGCTCATTTACATTAAAGGCATAGGCAACAAAAACAGCTACACTGTAGAAACAGCTCAAATTTCAAATATACACAAAGGTATAATAAATATTCTGATGGTTGTTTTGAGCTGAAACTTTACAGACACATTCTGGAGACACAAAAGACTTAAATCTTGAAAAAGGGGTAAAATAGGTGTTATTTAAGCAAGCGTGCTTGAACTTGCATGACCAAATATATATGAAAGCTTTTAACACTGTTCACTGAACAAAAAATTGAATAAAAGCTTAATTTAAATAGTTTTTTTTTCATAAATCAACAATATCTCTTCAGAACGGCTCAATTAAACACATCTAAAACTAAATTCATACAAATTAGGCTGTCTAATGGTAATTTTGAAGTACCAGTGTTTTGGATGAATAAATTTTCGAAAGAGAGACAAAAACATCATTCAGATATTGTTTATTTTCTGAAAATTATTAGGAATTTGTTCATTTTTAGAAAATAAATCAAATCTGAGAGATTTTTGTCAATCTTTTTAATGACATGGGGATGAAGCGATCAATGAACGACATTTCATTTTGAGGTAAACTAAAATCTTTCTGTCTTATAAAAACAATTTGCACAGGAAATTTATCGCATTCATCCAAATGCCCAACAATAAATACTGGCCTGAATGGGGTCCACTTCAGAAATCGCTTTTAGAGCTGGTCAAGGACATATGTGGTCACATCACATTAATCGTTTGAACACTAATGCATTCTGATTCACCACATACAACACTGAGGTATCGACTCTACTCATGTAGTGCATAATGATGAGCATAAAATGTAAAATTTGTGATTACATCAGAACCTACCTTTCTTCACATTTCACTGAGAAGTGACAAGACATGGTTTTGATTTAATCTGAAACAAAGTCTGTCTCTTAAATGGATTTGCAGCTCCGAAGATCTTTCAAATACTGTGTCCTATATCAGGGCTGATGCAACAAGACTCCTGCTAGTGGTAATTTGTCTGTTCACTCCAAAAATGATGGGCGATGTGTTGCGGCGACAGGTGATCAAAACGTGGTATTTCATGGAGATGCACAATATTGAAATTCTGGTCAATGGTTTCTGGTTTCATTATTCATAACCGATGAATGATAGCCAACAAATGCTGTTGAAAATCTGTAAATTGTAATACATTTAAATGTACCACTTAAATACATTTTACAAACATAAAGTCAATAAAATTTACTTGGAATTCCCTAATAAATTTTACTAAACATTCTAATCAAATGCATTAATGATTATGGCTAGTCTTTTACTTGGATTTACTAGCCTTTTCTGAGTGAAAATTGTTTACAAACTGTTGTCAAGTAAACCCTACTCCTCATTTTTTTTACATTGCATATTAAAATTTGAAGTTATTTTGCCAAAATACATTTGAAATAAACACTGACAAACAAAATCACCCATTTTAAAAGTTTGTTGAAGTGAATATTATATAATGAAATGTGATAAGTAGATATTTATTTTGGTATTTGGTAGATCACAGAGTATTATAAGATTAACAGTATCATTAAAGGAACGAAAGATCAACTTTGAATGTTAAGTGCATTAGAAATGTGCATGGGGTACTTTTCCTAAATGTACCTTAATTTCCATACATTAATAAAATGTTCCCAGCTTGTTCCGGCCTCTGTTTTAAGTGCAACACTTGTAAGGGCACATTTTTTCATGTATTTTGGTACTGTGTTCACATCCAATCCAGGAGATAATTGGAGACCTTTTTGACTCAGAGCTGAAACCTCTGTTTACAACTCTTACATTTCTGGCTAAGAAATGTTTATTACTAAAATGGTCTACTTCTCTATTTCCATGTGGATTTCTCAGTTGTCAGTCTTTCTTCCTATTGAAAATTAACCCATGACCTCAACCACAAACAGGACAAATTCAGGAGAACCTCTCCAATCCTTTCTCCATAAACTCTGAAAATTTTATTTTATTGAGTTCTGGCTTCTTTTGTTTTGTTTTGATTATTATTATTATTATTATTATTATTATTATTATTATTATTATTATTATTATTATTATTATTATTATTAATAATATTAATATTAATATTATTAATATTATTGTTGTTGTTGTTAAATATATGTTTGTAAATAACTTTTATTTAATTTTCAGTGCTTGGGGCATGGTTTGTTTGTTTGCTTGTTGGTCTGATTGTCTTTGTCTTTGTTGTTGTACTATTTGAAAATCCTTAAAAAAAAGAAAAGAAAGAAATGTGCATGTACTGCTAAATATCACGTTTAAAAATATGGTACCATTATTGTATACTCTGTAATAGGATTTTAGGCTAGTAATAGGGTAAGAGTTTCAGAAAAGTAGCTTGTAGATAAAAGTAGATAAGTTTTTCTTTCGTTCTTTTTGTCAAGTATGAAACTTGTGAGCAAAGGAAATGCTTCAGCAATGAGCAAATTTAGCCATTTCATGAAGTGGTTCTCTCATATGCTCATGTTCTCAGTCAAAATGTAACTTTGTTTAATGTGTATTACTTTATTTCTACTCCAAAACAAAAAAGATAATATAAAGAACGTTGGTAACTACAGTTTTATCCCTATACTGTACATTCAGAAAGATTAGACTATAGTTTTGTTTTTTTTGCATATAATGCCTCATCTACATAAGCGCTTTAAAAAGTAAATCATTCAACTACCACCAACTCAACTCCCTGCTGAGATAATGGCTTTACCAGCTTTAGGGCCTCTGGGATCAACAAATAGTTCGTAATTTCTTTTTTTAGCAGAATTCTGCTGAAATATGTGACAGTATCATTAAGAAATATCAGAGGCACTCGACTAATGGATTTTTTAATGGGTAAGTTTCCTGGTGAGTTTTAGGTTATTAAAAAAATCTTGTTTTCCGGTTTTTTTTTTTATGCCTAAAACTGGCATTGTGTGCTACACACATTTTTGGCTCTTACGAGAGTTTGCTACTTTTTTTGTAAATCAATTAAAACAAAAAGGTCTGCTAAATAAAATTAATCCATGGTCAGGGTTGAAAAGGTTACTTTTAAAATTATTTCACTACCAGTGTGACAAAATACACACTTTATAAAACCATTTGTAACGCATTTGTGAAATTATTAAAGTTTAGTAGAGTTACTATCTGTATCATTTGAATGACATTGAAATACTAATAAACACAAAAATAAAAAAATAGGACATGGTTTTCATTAGCATAATTTAAACAATAACTACATAAATAAACAAATAAATTAATAAACTTTGATGTGCTTAAATACAGTACATACATAACATGCTTTTATCTTACTAATTAGTGATACTCCAGAGAGCAACACAATGCATTAAAAGCCAATGGAAAAAGCACAGCTAGTGTTTTTCAGCCAATGATGAACTTTCGGTGAAAGCTTTATGTGACTATTTTCAATTTCATAAAGTTCCCTTTACACAAGGATGTAGACTTAGCATGGATGGAGGGGATGTGTCCCCACCAACATCCACAGATTATTAAAATGTCCCCACCAATAATTGAATCGCCTCCAAAATAAAATAATGCTTTGTCAAAAATTTCCAGTCAGGCTTACTGTGCAAGACTCAGGTGTGACATGGAGAGAAGCAGCTACATTTCAAAGAAAAGTGTCAGTCACTTGAAGTCAAGTTCGCTACAAGTCCACCATAATAGTAACTATTTATGTGCAATTAATAAAAAAATTGTTTCGATTTTGGCCTCCAAGGTGATTATTAAAAAACAACAATTGAGATAAAATGGTTATTGTGTCATATGCCTTCCCCTTTCCAGAAGTCTGCATTCTTTCCTTGTCAAAGTAAAATCATGTTAGTTTACTTTTGCACCATAATGCTTGATTTAATATTGTTTTTATTACTAATTTAATTTGATTTATTTATTTATTAAATTTTTTTTTAGTGCGAAATAGAACATGTGCTGTTCTGTTTGCACACTCTGAGAAGGAAAAGAGCATGGACATGTAAAGTCATCTTTTAGCGCAAAGTGCATAAATGGCAATATTTTACTTGCAAAAATTTTGATATGTGGTGATAATTGATTTTGCACTAATAAGCCCTCAGTAAACGGAAGTCTTTATTAAACTACCTTTCTGTCAGACATTTCTTTAACTTTGCAATTTAAATGTAAAGTTACATTTAAATTTTACAATTGGATTGGGGTTTTGTGTCAAATAAGGTCCCCACTAATATCAAAAACAAATCTACGCCCTTGCTTTTACTGCATCGCTGTTGTAATGTAATTCAAATATAATCAGTTAAATAAAATTAAGCATTCATTTGGTTGTTAAAGTATAAAAAGAAATGAAAGACCGCATAAGCAGGCAGCAAGGTAGCGCAGAAATTCCATTTGAAAAACTGGGGTAAAATTTATTTCCATATTTTAAAAACATGACGTGGAAAAATCTAATTTAATTCAGTGCTTCTTGTTTGGTCTGATATCCACTTTATATTGTATCTCAGCCAGGTAGTGAAGATGGCTTTTTTAAAGAAATCAGATCTTAAACGTGACTATTTTGTATGGGATGACAATTAACCAGAAGCCCTGGGCCTGGCTGACTGAAATTAAAAGTGTGTGCATATATCCCGTATGCACATTTGGACCAATTGTTTTTTTTCAAATATATATTCAATTATTATTTTTTCAAGAGGAGTATGCAGTATGTTATCAGCTGTTATGTGATTGTTTTTTTTTTCAGGACGATACCAAATAAAAAAATTTCACACTCTCATTCTGCAGAAATAATTGGGTACACAAGCTGCCACTGCTACATGGTTCCTTAAACTTACATTTGATACTTTAGTACTTGTAATATAGTGATACAAAATTCAACTATTGTACTGTTTAGTTACGAATACCTTTAATTATATGCTCTTTGTGTACAAATACCCTCTGAAATTATATCTCCCCAATATCAGCTTGTGTGCCTTTTTTCTGAGAGATATAATTTAAGCCCTTTTTATAAAAAAATTTCTTACAAGAAAAAAACATATCTTTAATGTAGATTTGCTTGAGACTGATGTAGTTTTCTTGAATGCATGCATTTTTTTTCTCCAAGTGTCAATCAACTCAGTTGCTATACATCCATTTCCAATTACAGTCATAGTGTTTAAATAAAAAAATACAGTAAAAATAAAATGCAGTCACTTTTTTGAGTGAACGTGTTTTTCAAAAGTAGCATGCGATTACCACCAATTTAAAATGTAACTCATATTTTGTATTTTAAATACATAACTAAGTATACACAGGACTATGACTTTTGCTTTTACATTCACACTACAGTGTATGGTATACACAGTACACACAATGCAGGTATTGACAGTACATATAGGAAATTATGGTACGTGAGCAGTTTGACATGAGCATTGTTTTCAGACCCACAGGTCTGGATTTAGGGTTCGTGTTCTGTATGTGATGTTGACATATGTATTGTCCATTGTATAAACACGCAGTGTCCCTTCCAGATTATATAGTACAAGTTGGCACATGTCCTAAATGGAAAAGTAATTAAATACAACCCCAAATAAGAAAATGTTAAGGACAGTATGGAAAACACAATTAAAAATAAGAAAATAGAATAAAAATATCCAAATTTACTTTGACTTGTATTTCATTGCTGACATTATGAACACAAAATATTTCATGTTTTGTCTGGTCAACTTAATTTTATTTGTAAATATCCATCCATTTCAAAAAACTGATTTAGGGCTAGTAATCAGGTAAACTGATTAAATAATGATGTGATTTAAAGCAGGTGATGTCAACAGGTGATTGTAATTATGATTTGGTACAAAAGCAGCATTCAAGACAGGTCTAGTTCTTTAGGAGCAAAGACGGGCCGAGGATCGCCACTTTTCCAACAAATACTTGATAAAAGGATTGAAATGTTTAAAAGCAATGTTCCTCAAAGAAAGATATTTGGATATTTCACCTTCAACAGTGCATAACATTATTAAACGATTCAAGGAATCGAATTCAAGGAAGGACAAATTTCAGTGTGTAAAGGACAAGGGCACTAGCCGCACTATCGTGATCTCCAATCCCTCAGGTGGCATTGCATGAAGAATCATCATTTATCTAGAAGTGATATCACCACATAAGCTCAGGTCTACTTTGGCAAACCTTTGTCTAGTACCACACTACGTAGTTACATCCACAAATGCTAGTTAAAACGGTAATGTGTCAAAAGGAAGCGCTATGTTAACAGTGTCCAGAAGCGTCGTCGATTTCTCTGTGCTCAGAGGCTTCCAGTATAGACCATCACACAGTGGAAATGTGTACTGTGGTCAGATGAATCAGAATTTCAGCTATATTTTTTTTGAGAGACAAATGGTTGCCATGTGCTCCGGACCACAGAAGAAAAGAATCATCTAGACTGTAACCAGCAACAAGTCTAAAAGCCAGTGTCTGTCATGATATGGGGTTGTGTCAGTGCCTTTGGCAAAAGGTACTTACACTTCTTTGATGGCACCATTTATGCTGAAATGTTCATAGAAATTTTGGAGAACAATATGCTGCCCATACATATTTCAAATGACAATGCAAAACCACATTCTGCATACATTACAAAGTACTGGCTGCGGCGGAAGAGGATACATGTACTTGACTGGTCTGTCTGCAGTCCTGACCTGTTTCCAATAGAGAATGTGTGGTGCATTTTGAAGCACAAAATTAATACTTGTTTGCAGGAAGAATGGGACAAAATTACACACTAAACACTTCATCACTTGGTGTCTTCAATCCCTGAACATCTTTTAAGTGTTGTGAAAAGGAATGACAACATTACAGTGGTAAATGCTTTACTCTTCCAACTTTTAAAATGTGTTACAAAAACCAAAATTTGAATATCATATATTGTTTATTTTGAGAAAAAAAACAATGAAAATCATCAGGAACACTAGACAATAAATAATGTTTGTTGTATTGTCTGCAATTAAATACAAGTCAACGTAAATTTGGAAGTCACTACTTTCTTTTTTTACTTGCGTTTTCCATGCTGTCCCAACCTTTTCTGATTTGGGGTTGTATCTAAAACTGACTGTATCTTCATCCAGTCAAGTTAAGGAGGATTAGGTTGCTTCTTATTTACTTTATTACTGCAGATGATATTTTACAGTGTATTGCTGCCAATAATTAATAAACGGTATTCTGCTTGAAAAGAAGCTGCTCAGTTTAACAACTCAAGCAACACACTTACATGCAGCTTCAATCACGATAAGCAAAACAAGCAAATGGACAGCAACACTGCTTAATGAAAATAAATGTTTAACAGCAATTATAAATTCACTGCCTGGCCGAAAGTTCAGTCATGATCTGAAGGTCACATAGTGGTGTTTTTGAATGTACTGAACAAATTGCTGTCACTCACTTATATTTTGTATTAAAGGATTAGAGACCTTTTAGGCTTGTTTTTCTTGTGTGTGAACAAACTCAGTTCTGTCACACACACACAATTCATGGAATAAAAGTCAGAATTGTGAGTTGTGCTTTCTGAAAATGCAAGATGCATGCTTACAATTCTCAGAAGCAGAAGAAAAAAAAAACATATCGTGGGTTTATATCTTGCATTTCTGGGTGTTTTTTCTCAGCATTGGAAGTTTACCTTATCAAAATTGCTTGGCACAAATCATCTGGTTGAATCATTATTAGTTGAGTCATTTGTGGCACATCTCTCAGTTTTGAGACTTTTGTTTGCTCAATTCAGAAAAACAGGAAATCAGAATTGTGAAATATGAATTCTGAAATCCAAGATATAAACAAACTGTGATACATAAAGCCAGAAATGGGGACAAGGACTGAGATTTGTGAGTTTCTATCATATTTTTCATTTTGAAGCTTTTATTATATGCAAAATCTGACAATTTTCCTCTGAATTCCATCATTGCAAATCTAAAATCTTTATTGTTTTTTTCTTGCACGATTAAGTTTGAGTTTACATCTTGCAAAACTGACATTTATTCCTCTCTCTCTCACAGTATTTCTATTCATAGACTTCCAATACTAACTTACTCTTGTTTTAGTGTTTACTCTTGTTTATGTGTTTCCTTTCCTCGACACGTTTGAGTAAATGTGACAGTCAGTTTCTATCTGCGCCCCATGAGATCCTCCCATACATAACATCACTGAAGTGCATTTGCTGCATTCCAGGGCCTCTTCCACTGAGATCCGGTGTGTGTGTGTTTGTTTGTTCAGGGGAATGCAAAGCGGTTAGATACTCTTTTTGCCTCCGGGAGTAGTTTACCTTGTTAATCAGGTCGATGTGGCTCCAGACACTAAAATAGACAGACATCACAACATCTACGAGGCAAACATTTGATGGGCGGACATTAGAAAATTGCCTGATATGCTAATGTTATTAGTCACAAACATCATATTCGTCATGCCAGGAGACTTATTATAATAACGTTAGTGTGCTAACGCCCAAGTTCTCTTTTAATGTACCATATAATAGCTCAAATGATACTTACAAGAACACTAAAGCATTATTTTTTTATTTTGTTGGAACAGATTTTAGCTTCTTATGATGCATCAAATGCCCTGTAGTGGATATATTACCCTTCAAAATTAAGGCAGTAAAGTTAGTCTTCAAAGAAATTTAAGACTTCTTTTCAGGAAGCGTGCATTAAATGAATCCAAGTTACAGTAAAGACTTTAAAAATGATAGAAAGCATTTCTGTTTCAAACAAATGTTGTTGTTTTTTTGAATATTTATGCCTTTAGATGTTGTCTCTTGTGACTACTTGTGCTTAGATTTCCCTCATATGTCTTCACACTCTACATTACGTTTGCAGGAACAACAAACAGTATGACGAGCATGTGCTATTGAATGAACAAACACTTGCTTTCAAATAAATGACAAGGATGTAGATGACAACTTTAGTTTGTAGTCTATTATATGAATGATCACATCTTTGGTCAGTAGTTGAAAAATATTTGGTCTTTGCGACAGTTTGAACTTATTTGACCACATACTGTATTTTAAAAGGTTACACTATGAAAGCAAATGCATTTTTTACCCTGAGGTTAAAATTGGATAAGCTAAAAATAGTTTACACCTGTGTTTAGCATCCTCCATTTGTGACCATAAAAAGAACCAAGTATAAAGAGTACAGCTATTATGAACGAATTCATTTTCCCACGATAAGATTGTCTGACCACTGTGACACAATTATAAGTCTCATGTATGTCGTTGTGATGTCAAGTTGCCATGACAAAGACAGTTTGTGACGTATTTGTTTATGTCAAGTTGTCATAACAAAGACAAACAATGTCATCTTTGCATATAAAATGACATAACTGATCAAGTAACACGTGATGACAGTTGTCAAAAGCATGCATAAACTCTCCTTCATATTCATGACGTGTCATGATTATAAAGGTGTCAGTCTTAGGAACACCCATTCAAATAAAGTGCTAACATTAATATTAAGTATTCATTTAAATATTTGTATTTTGAGTTTGTTAATATTGTTTGGCTCATGCTGAAAATAATAATAATAAAAATTGCAAGCTTGAACTGTGCAAGTATCAGTTTATTTATACAGTTGAAGTTAGAAATATTAGCCCCCCTGAATTATTAGCCCCCCTGTTTATTTTTTCCCCCAATTTCTGTTTAACAGAGAGGATATTTTCAACACATTTCTAAACATAATAGTTTTAATAACTCATTTCTAATAACTGTTTATTTTATCTTTGCCATGATGACAGTAAATAATATTTTAGATACTTTTCAAGACACTTCTATACAGCTTAAAGTGACATTTAAAGGCTTAACTAGGTTAATAAGGTTAACTAGGCAGGTTAGGGTAATTAGGCAAGTTATTGTATAACGATGGTTTGTTCTGTAGACAGTCGAAAAAAAAATTGCTTAAAGGGGCTAATAATTTTGACCTTAAAATGGTTCATAAAAATTAAAAAACTGTGTTTATTCTTGCCTAAATAAATTAAATACGACTTTGTCAACATTATCAGACATACTGAGAAAATGTCCTTGCTCTATTAAACATCATTTGGGAAATATAACAAAAATAATAATAATTCAAAAGAGGGCTAATAATTCTGACGTCAACTGTACATTATCTACGTATATGGCTAAAGTAAGCCAATGTGGAGCTAAAATTCTCAGACCAAAAAGTGTCCCAACAAAAGCTTGATTTTACTGCATTTATCACAATATATGAATGCACATCAATCCAGAAGACATTTATTAACACATTAGCTGGCATGCAAATTACTTTTATTATGAATGGATGCACTTTTTGGAGCTTCAAAAACTCCATTACAAAGCTGTGAAGAGGATATTTCATGAGTTTTACAACACTTACAGATGCAGTGCTTTCCACAGGTGTGAAATATACTTGCGATGGTAGACGGATTGAAACACATCCTGTACCCATGGCACATAAATGGTTAATTACATGTGACATAAAAATAAGGTGATTTTTAACAATACTTTTATTTATTATGACACTGTTATACGCTGTTTCTTTTCATTGAGTTAAAGTTTAAAAAAAGGCTGTTTAAATAAAACTCTCTCTCTCAAGTTCAGGTTGCAAATGTTTATTGTCATGACATTTAGTACAATATTGCCAATGCATTTTAGATATGTATAAAATATGTATTATATTATTAACATCATCAAATTATAACATATACAGCAAACAAGAAATTACAGGAAACATGAAAAAAATATTTCTAAAATGGATATTTTTAAATAATTAATAATTATAATACAAAGTGCAGATTATTTAAATAAGGCTAATTAGTTGATTGACCATTTTTAATGGTGTGCATATATTTTACAGCCAGTTTAGATGTCATTTCGTCATCTCTGAGTATACAGTAAAGTTTGTTTTGAATCGTTTAGATTAAAGAATCTATTATTTACTTTTTCTCTCAGTCTTGCGGCTGTGAAGCCAAGCGGAAAGTAGTTTTTAATAAAAGGGTAATGCAAAAATGCAACAACTATAGAAAGCGAAAGCTAAAGTCGACTCCCAGACATTTTAGGAGATTTAGAAACGGACGCATTTTTAATGATCAAAAAGGCGCATCTCTGTGGGTTTCTGCAGAGGATGTGAGACTGTCAGAGGAAGGGTTGTTGACAGTTCGCGCGCACACACAATGAGGGCGAGAGATTTTCCACAGGTTAATCGAACGGGATGTTTGGTTATCTTTGGCGAATACGAAAAAATTGTAAAAGGATGATAATATTGGTAAAAAAAACAACAACAACACATCAAATATACTTGGGCGGTCGTTAATATACCTGGGCTCGCCCAAGTAAAGTCTATGTGTGGGAAGCACTGCAGATATTTAAAGAATAAAGCATATTTGGCGTGCTGTCCAGGAAGAAGGCTCTGAGCCTGGGAAAGGCACCCCAAATCGTGTTATTCTCCTTATCAGGAAAGGGAGAGATGTTGAGGTTCGAGTTAGGTGTCTAGCCCGGCCCCAGAACGCTCCACCTGGGTAGATAGTGTTGGGGTGGTGGAGGGATGCTAGAGTCGTGAGATAATGCAGATAGGACATGGGGGTTTGGTCTAATGTTGATTGGATAATAGAATGATTGTCAATGATGTGTTAGCATTGTTAAAACATCTCCGCATACATACTCCTCCTGAAATTTGTTCATAAAACGTCACTAATTAATTAAACTCTGGTTGCGTGCATCTTAAATAGGATGTGCATATATTTATATACACTTTAGGGTGAGTTAATGATGCCATGATTCTCATTTTTGACTGAATTAAATAATGATAAAAACTTCTAACAAGCTCATTAATCTGAGCTCTTTTTGTCACCTCCAGTGATCAATCGCTTACTCTTGTAAATAGTAAATAAATGAGCCTTTTGTTTGTCTTGCATAGCAAAAGCCATATGGCCTGTTTTTTCCCTCAGAATCCAATCTGACAAAACACACAGTGCCTAGAGAGAGAGAGAGAGAGAGAGAGTGCTGGACGCAGCTCCTGTACTTCAAGCAGATGGAAATAACCTTTTCCCAGCAGCATAGCAGATATCATCAGCAGCAGAAGAAACCAGGCATTCGGCACAAGTGCTCGGTTACCTCTGTGGCTGGCCATTATCTACAGGAATGCTGTCTGTTATCTCAACAGCACCCTATCAAAGCGCACCATTACATAAGCACGGCATGAGCAAGGTAAGAATCCCTGGCTAATGTCATTTGTGCAAACCTATAAGAAGCCCAATGAATGAAAACACATCCCGTTCCATAACTATTAGTACAATGTGAACAATAGAGCCCAATCCCCCTTTTTAACAAAGGAGAGCTGATGAAATGGAGAGCTTGTTAGATGAATCAGAGCTCCTATATAGAGTGGATTGATTGAGAAAACTGCTGGCTAAATACAGGCTCTGAAATGTTCAGAATGGCTGTCGATGTTGGTTATTTCAAGTTTTTGACTGATGCAGTGAACAGCGAACGGGGAGGAGGGCTGTTGAGGAGGGGGATCAGTAAAATGAGGTGCCAAATCAGATTTCAGAGGTGCCAGATCCGGACTCGCTGTGTTCCAGCACAAATTAAGCCCTGGGTTTGCACAATAAATAGAAACAACATAGGCTTATTCGTTGCCCTATATACATATACTTCCATATGGACGGCTTTCCGTTGTTAGCAGTTTGTCCAGTTGCTCGCCATGTACATTGGCGGACTTGAGACAAAGAGAAGAGTTGACTGAGATGATGGGGTTCAAGTCTGGTGAAGAACTGTTCCAGAAAGCAGGTAAAACAAAAACAAAAGCCAAAAAAATAAAATAAACAAGTAATTAACAGGGTGAGAATGTGGTAAAATCTGAAAACATGGTAAAAATCAGAGGGCTTTTCTTTTTGGAATGCTTTTGAAAATATTGTCAGTTGGGTTTAGGGAAGTGGGTGGGCGGTCAGTCAGAGCTTTTTGAAAATACTATTGGTTGGGTTTAGGGATGGAGGAGGGTGGGTCAGTCAATCACTCAGTCAGTCAGTCAGTAGTGATGGGTCATTTTGAAAGAATCTTTTATGTGACTCGAGAACGACACATCCTCTCAGGGAGTGATTCGTTCATTTGCGCATGCGCACATTTGTGCAGGTGGAGTAGAAGATTAGTTCCTTTTTCAAGTTTTCTGTTGGGTTTGAGTTGTTCGTTCATCACGTGAAAAACAGAAGCCAATCATATGCAGTTAGAGCCTGAAAAAGATTTGATCCGTTCATCTCTTGAGTCTCCGGTTTGGGTCATCTCTCTTACATTCTCTTTAGAAGACTCGAAGGGTGAACTAATTATGGATCCTTTAGCTCAGACTGTGTGCTTTGTTTAAGCGTATATAGTGAGCTGACATAATCATATACAAAAGACCAGGTAAGCAATAAATGATTATTTTCTCTTTGTGTGATCAACGTTTGGTCTGAGATGAGTTTGGAAGCAACTCGTAACATTTTAATAATATTTTAGCAAATTGAACGAAAGGAGCGAAATGATTTGGAAAAAAGATTCATTCATCTCAAAGAACAAAAATCAAAGGTCCAGGTCAGTAAAATGATTTGACTTCCCATCACTATCAGTCAGTCAGTCGACAGTGGCCTCTGGTGGATTTTCGCGAGAAGAGCAGGCACATATGGCACTCGCAAGAGAAATTTGAGATCTGAAAAAACATACACAGCGGCCAACATACAAAAACTTACCTTCTGGGATGTATTTAAAGCTCTTCAGAAATGTTTTGAGGGGTACGTTTTCAGAATGAGCCTGGGTTGACTAAAATTGAAATTAGCAAAAACTTTGATTGTCATAGTTGGTGTGTGATCAGTAATGAATCACCTTCAGAGGGTGCTCTTTTATGAAACTCCAAATACTAACCATGAAGAAACCCAGGAAATCCCATAGCAGTTGCTGCTTTCATTGATTATATAATAATCACACTTCTAATTAACTAATGAATCATCCCACAGAGGGATTTATTTCAAACATTTGACTGAAGTTTTAAGATGATTTTGGAGTAATAGCATCTTATTAAATGTGGTATTTAGCTGTAGTTCACAGAGAAACTATGCAAACAGCTGTCATAAGCTCAGAAAGATTATCTTCTTGAAATATTAAATCGTCTGCCATTATTCAGTGAACTCCGACTATGTGTGGTAAATGCTTCTCCATCAGAAAGCAGGTGCTGGAGATTTAATACTAAATGCGAGATTTAAAGTTTGGAGATTTAAATGCGCATGAAAATTGCTTTTAATTAATTGCCCTGCCCTAAGTTGGATTGGTGAAAGAGTGAGTTTGAAGAGGACAGATGGATGACTAATGCTGAGTGATTGGAAATGAACTGGGAGGATTGAATCTTGAACTTGATAGAAACTGTACCAACTGTTGAAATATTGGCAACACAACTAAGTCAAACCTTTTTTGGTCAAAGCAATAAAATATTAAACAGGCATAACATATTTTTAAATTCCCATGATAGAAGCTAAATCGTGAGCCTTCAGAAAATTTGATTGGGTCATCCAGGATTGTGGTGTTTCTTCATCTTTGGACATGTTTATGTCCCAGGGGTTATGCTTTGTTCAAAGCAACTGATTTCACCATTTTTCTTTTTGTTGTATTAAGGTCACGGTGGAATATTTTTTTTCTTCATCATTTATCTTTGCTCATTTATCTTTGCTCATTTATCTTTGCTCATTTATCTTTGCTAAAAAGCTTTCAAGTTACAGTTGAAGTCAGAATTATTAGACCCCTTTGATGTTTTTTTTTCTTTTTTAAATATTATCCAAATTATGTTTAAGAGAGCAAGGAAAACTTTCACAGCATTTCCTATAATATTTTTTCTTCTGGAGAAAGTCTTCAGATTTGTTTTATTTCTGCAAGAATAACAGCAATTTTTTAAAAGTCATTTTAAGGACAAAATTATTATCCCCTTTAAGCTATATATTTTTTTTCTAGATTTTATATATATATATATATAACAAACCATCATTATACAATAACTTGCCTTATTACCCTAACCTGCCTAGTTGACCTAATTAACCTAGTTAAGTCTTTAAATGTCACTTTAAGCTGTATAGAAGTGACTTGAAAAATATCTAGTCAAATATTATTTACTGTCATCATGGCAAAGATAAAATAAATCAGTTATTAGAAATGAGTTATTAAAACTATTATGTTTAGAAATGTGTTGAAAAAAATCTTCCCTCCATTAAACAGAAATTGGGGAAAAAAATAAACAGGGGGGCTAATAATTCAGGGGGGCTAATAATTCTTACTTCAACTTCAACTAAATCCGTTACATAAATATATAATTTACATTTAAACTGTATACGTAAAAGATTTAAACGAAGAGTACAATAGTCAATTAGCAAATTGAGATAAAAATCATTTTTATATGAGGGTCACAATACAATCTTTTATGGCGCGGTAGGGAGTGCTGTTGCCTCACAGCAAGACGGTCGCTGGTTCGAGCCTCAGCTGGGTCATTTGGCGTTTCTGTGTGGAGTTTGCATGTTCTCCCTGCGTTCGCGTGGGTTTCCCCTGGGTGCTCCGGTTTCCCCCACAGTCCAAAGACATGTGGTATAGGTGAATTGGGAAGGCTAAATTGTCCGTAGTGTGTGAGTGAGTGTGTATGGATGTTTCCCAGAGATGGGTTGGGGCTGGAAGGGCATCCACTGCGTGTGCTGGATAAGCACAAACATGTGCTGGATAAGTTTTCAGTTCATTCCGCTGTGGCGACCCCAGATTAATAAAGGGACTAAGCCGACAAGAAAATTAATAATATAATATAATATAATATAATATAATATAATATAATATAATATAATATAATATAATATAATATAATATAATATAATTCAAAATATTAGTTAAGCATAATTTACTTTTTTGAACATTCTTTCAAACAGTCTTTAAATTTCAGCAGTAATTATACAATTTTTTTTCGCTACAGTATATAACCAGGGGCGGTTTTAGTGATTTGGGTGCCATCAGCAGTTCCAGTCATGGGCCCCAACAGTCCTAAAATGCACCCTTTGTAGTTTTATAATTTTTAAAATTCATTTATTTTATTATATCACTGAATCTCCTTTTCGCTGCGTGGTGGCGCAGTGGGTAGCGCTGTCGCCTAACAGCAAGAAGGTCACTGGTTTGAATCCAACTGGGTCAGTTGGCATTTCTGTGAGGAGTTTGCATTTTCTCCCAGTGTTCACATGGGTTTCCAATGAGTGCTCCGATTTCCCCCACAAGTCCAAGTAGTTGTAGCTAAATAGTATGCTAAATTGACCGTAGTGTATGTGTGTGAATGCGAGAGTGTATGGGTATTTCCCAGTGATGGGTTGCAGCTGGAAGGGCATTCGCTTCGTAAAACATATGCTGGATAAGTTGGCGGTTCATTCCGCTGTGGCGACCCCTGATTAATAATGGGACTAATCAGAAAAGAAAATGAATGAATGAATCTTCTTTTCCATGTTTTATCTTAATGAGATCTCTACATTTTAAAATATTTGTTTCTGACTGCTGGACTCCTCCATGATTTGGGGTGTAAGACAAATTAGCATAGATGTTATAATTACATTAAAATTTTATTTGCCAAACCCTCATCATACAAAATATGACAGAAAACATAGTTGTGGCGGGGGATGGGGGGGTGGGGGGGTGGGGGGGGGGGGGGGGGTTGGGGGACTCCAAATTTCCTGGGGCCCTAAACGGCTGCTTACTTTACTTACTGGTTAAATCCGCCCCTGTATTTGACCTTCCAGAAATCCATTTTTTAATGATTAGAAAGTTCATAAAAAATAAAAATGTGAAAGTTCAGAAATCTATGGTATTTTGTCACTGGTTATTAGTTATTTAGGTCAATTTAATAGGTGCTTAATGAGTACATTAATTTATTCACTTTCTTTTCGGCTTAGTCCCTTTATTAATCAGGGGTCGCAACAGCGGAATGAACCATTAACTTATCCAGCATAAGTTATTATGCAGCGGATGCCCTTCCAGCTGCAACCCATCACTGGGAAACACCTATACATTTTGCATTCAAATACATACACTACGGCTATATAAGCTTACCCAGTTCACCTATAGCGCATGTCTTTGGACTGTGGGAGAAACTGGAGCACCTGGAGGAAACCAACTAACACAGCCGGGGCTCAAACCAGCAACTTTCTTGCTGTGAGGCAATCGTGCTACCCACTGATGCCCCTTAATAAATACAACATTTTATATATTAAAATTAGAGTTAAAAAGTGGCTTAATTAGAGTTTATTTCATTATACTGTGAGTCCCAAACTACCCACAGCTAAAGAACAGCTACACATTTTGCATGTAATTATGTCAACAGTGTGAATCATTCCAGTTTGATTTATGAAAGTCAACTTCTGCAGTCACATGATGCTTTATCTAGAGTCTGGCAATGCATTCCAACAGGGGCACAATGATGTGCTCCAGTCAAACACTTTTTTATTCGGTTCAAACAGTGACACAGAGCCACAAGACCAGAGTTTACTTATCATGTAGCCATGCTTTCATTCTGTCTGAGCCAACGATTAATGTCACGCAACACCGTCTCGTGCTGACTTGCTGTGGTCGCTGCTGAAAGAACATTGTGACATGCCAGCTACTTTCAGAAAGAGGAACGGAAATTGACACAAACAGAAAGTCGAACAGTTGCAAAACAGTCTGGGTCACATTCTGCATGTAAGTAAAAGTTACCAAGGCTTTCAGCTGGAAGACAGCAAGCTTATTTTTAATGTTTTGTTTTTTAAAGTACTGATGCCTGGTGTGTTCCTCATGCTGAGTTGTTTGAAGTTGAGCCTATAATCACACATTCTGGCATACAAAGAAAACCAAATTTGTTTCTCACCCCTGTGGTGGGATTTTCAAAGAACATGGCACCTGCTTGTTTATATTGGTTTATGTGCGTGTGAGTGTTTATGAGCAGAGAGTACTTTGGTTATCCTTGTTCCTGATTCTACCCCATTAACGGAAGCAGAACTCAAGGTAGTTTTATGCCAACTAAGTTTACTCTTTTTTTCCTTCTATGAAGCCTGTATTCAAAGCATCATTCTGATAGCCAAAACAGCTGGAGCGTGTAACAAAATACACAACATGTTATTATATTGCAACTACAAACACAGAAACTGAAAATTTGTTCCTCTTACGCACATTTACTTGAACAGGTTTTACCAGTCAGCTAAATCGCAGTCACATTTCTTTTTCTCTTGTGTCCTTTTTTGTGTCTTGTCCTTCATAGGCAGCAGTGGTCCCGACTCATTTGATTCTAGAAAAAAAAAAATTCCACCAGCTGTCACTGTTTTGAGATTGTCCACTTTCAGCCGCGTTCTAAGGTAGCTGAAAGCACATTTGCTCAGATTGTTCCAACTACGTATTTTGAAAGCGTAGCTCTATGTACATTTCTGGAGATCGCAAATTATGTAGCCAGAAGTACGTATGACTGCATTTCATCTTTAAAACGAATGCTACAGGGCGGTATGACGCTGTTTTTTTCTCGCTTACCAGCTGACCGCTTACCTCCGTATGGATGGCTTTCTCGCTGTTACGTTTGTCCAGTAGCTTGCCATGTACGGCGCTGGACTTGAGACGTAGAGCAGAGTTGACTATGATAACGAGGTTCGAGTTTGGTACAAAACGGTTCCAGAAAGCAGGTAAAACAAAAGCTAAAAAATAAAATAAACAAGTAAATAACAGGGTGAGAATGTGGTCAAATCTGAAAACGTGGTAAAAAGCAGAGGGCTTTTCTTTTTCTGCATTGCTTTTTAAAACACTTGGGTTTAGGGAAGTGGGTGGGCGCTGGTCAATTGGTGCTTTATAAAACACTATTGGTTGGGTTTAGGGAAGGAGGATGGTGGGGGGATTGATCGGTTGGTCAGTCAGTCGACAGTGGCTTCTGGTGGATTTACGTGAGAATAGCAAGTACGAATGGCTCTCGCAAGAGAAACTTGAGATTCAAAAAAGCGTACACATCGGCCTCTGTTGGATTCGCAAAAACAAAAACTGCAAAAAAACATAGCTCCTGGGATGTATTTTGCTTTCTCCAGTAATGTATATAGGGGTATGTAATTAGAATGAGCCTGGGTTGGATTGTTCTCATAGTGAAAATGATCATTTGGTCAAATGCGTTGAGACAAACACAAAAAATTGTGTGTATTGTAAGAAAGTGCACATAAAATTGTGATGACAATGCTATGAAATGCCTCATAGTGTGAGATATTCAGTTCCACAACCAGACACCCCCGGTGAGGGTCTCTGCTTTCAGTGTTTTCAGGGAACCAAACCAATGGAATATCAGAGCAACCAACAGTCACATCAAGCTTGAAGCACTTTACTATGTTTTGACCAGTGTTGGGGGTTACGCATTACAAGTAACTCAAGTAACTTCATAATATTACTTTTCTAAGTAACAAGTAAAGTAATGCATTACTTTTCAAAATTAAGTAATTATATTTGAGTTACTTTTTTAAAAATGTAACATGACTTACTCTTTAGAATTAAATAATTTCCTTAAAAATATAATTTGCTGAATTAAAATGAGTGTAATCACATTCAATGAGAGAATGAGCTCCCTGCGGGAATATACTCTGTAAGTTCTGAAAAAAGATCAAGCCTCACCCAAGTGTGAAAAGTAACTCAAAAGTAACGTAGTGCATTACTTTCTAACACAACTAGATACTTTTTTGGGGAGTAACTATTGGAATCTAAAGTAACTTTCCCCAACACTGTTTTTGACATTGAATTGAATATTCTGAAACAAAATAATATATAGACATTTAGACATGCAAAATCACCAACTAGTAACACTTTTGTGAATACTCCAAAGCACGGCCTCAGCAAGAACAACAAAAAAATACATTTTACGATACATTTAGTCATTTAGCAGACACTTTTGTCCAAAATGGCTTACAAGAAGAGGTAGTACACACAAGAAGTGTACAAAGATGCGGTTGTGCTCAAAGAATTTAGTGCTAGAGTGCTTTTTTTGATATGGAGTGATTGTAAAAATGTATCTGGTGCAGAAATCCAAAGAAAAAACAAAACAAAACTGGTTATTTGTTCTTAAAGGGATAGTTCACCCAAAAAAAAAAAATTCTACCATCATTGGTTTATCCTCTACTTTTTCCAAACAGCGCCTTATGTGTTTGTTTGTTTGTTTGTTTGTTTGTTTAATTAATTAATTTATTGTTTGTTTGGTGTTTTTTTGTCAATGCCGTTTTTTCCATTATTCTTCAGAATATTGTGCTTTTGTTCATTGGAAAAAAGAAATTCAAAAAAGTTTAGAACCACTTGAGTAAATGGTAAGGACATTTTCATTTTTGTCAGAACTGTGCCTACAGCAGTGGTCTCAAACCACGCAGATACCCTTCCAGCCGCAACCCAGTACTGTGAAAAACCCATGCACTCTTGCATTCACCCACGCACTCATATACTATGGCCAATTTAGTTTATTCAACATACTTATAGCGCATGTCTTTGGACTGTGGGGGAAACTGGAGCATACGGAAGAATCCATTTTCATCTGGCTAAAAGTGCTTTTGTGGACACATAACCTTAATCCAAAGAAAAAGAATTCAGTTTGCCATTATAGAGTATTGAAACTATCAGATCGTTCTAATAAAAATCATTTGATGTATCCTATAATACACTAATCTTAAGATTCATCAATTGTATGTAGTCACCAGATGGTAATTTATCATCTTGTTTCTTTTGTCCGTGAAATAAAATGTGCTTTTCTCCATTTGAAAGCACAAATCCAAAGTACAGATAACACTACAGTGGCTCCATCATGTCCACTTTCATAAATACATAAAATCCAATCTGCCTTTGATTGAGGAAAAAGGTCAGACTTGTTAATACAGAAGGACACGCGCCATCGGCCAAAGGTCCAATTTAGCCCCTAATTCCACGTCCTTTTGTTCATTTATTTTTTAATTCATGTTAATGTATCCCAATAATAAATAACTTCCAGCAAGCACACTCATGAATACTAATTAGCCATGTTGCATATTATGACTAATGTGCCAAATAAGAGACAGGTGTGGGTATAATACATTAAGCCACCTCTTGCTGGCAGGCATGAAGCATGAAACAAATCCACTTTAAAGGGCTTCCTAAATGCAAACCTGGCAGAAAGTATTATAATTATTTAGAATGTAAAATGAATCACATTAGTCATACTTCTCAAAAACCTCAAATACGTTGCTCCAGGACTTGTCTAAATGAGAGTCTATAAGCGATATCCTTTTTTTCTTTGTTCCTCATTTGCAAATTCAGTTATATTAAACAGCACAGTATTGTGGAAAAAATGTGTATCAGGTGTAATGTCAGCTTTAAAATGAAATCTCCAGTAACAGAAACTACACTGGCCCCATTTACATTTGGTTTAAAGTACACAGCAGTCATTGTGGTATCAAATCCCATCACAAAAACACGTCAGAATTGCAAATCAATTTGATGTCAAAACATTGACGTTCAATTCAATTCATCTTTATTTCTGTAGTTTTTTTTGTTTTGTAATATAGATTGTGTCAAAGCAATTAAACATAGATGAAGTTCTAGTAAATGAAAACTGCTTCAGTTCAGTTGTCACAGTTAAAGTTCAGTTGAGTTCATAGTTATGCAAATGTTACTGCTGAAAGCCAAAACACTGAAGAGAAGCATCACCAATGCGCAGCTCCACTAGACCCAGCCAAGCAAGACAGAGGTGACAGTGGTGTTTCTTCATCAATTGATGGAAGAAAAAGCCTTGAGAGAAATCAGGCTCAGCTGGGCATGACCATTTCTCCTCTGGTCAAATGTCTTGTGCAGAGCTGCAGTCTGGGTGCCGGAGGCTTCAGAATGATGGGCATCCGTCGTGGAGAATCTGCAGGTCTGAGTAGGTCACCGGCAGGTGTTCAGAATAGCCCACGAGATCAAAAGGGACTGGTCTGTCATTGGGGTCTTTGTCTCACGCTCCATATATTAATTCCCTTTGACCACCAAAATAATGACACAAAAATGATTATGAAATGAAAACATTTTATTAATTTGAAATATTCAATTTAATTACTAACTTATACTGGATTTTGTATCCCTACATCTCTAGCATCAAAAAAAGCATCAAAAATCTATTACAGCAGTGGTCCTCAAACACCGGGCCATGGACCGGTACCGGTCCATGGATCAATTGGTACCGGGCCATACAAGAAATCATTAATTATTTCCGTTTTATTTATTATCTGAGTCTTTTATTTTGAAAAATCTTATGTTTTGAAAAATGACCATATTCTCGCTTACATCTCAGTCAGATGAGTTCCCAAATTTAACCCACAAGCAGCAAAATAAGTAAGACGTCTCTGGAAAGTATCTTTGCTAAGGGGAAAAGGCCCAGTGAAGGACCCGTGAACTGCCAAGGAATGGACCCTTTCTGGGTTTCTCAGTAGCGGAAGGCGTCATGGCTGGCTGGGTAAAGTTAGAGCGCAATGAATGGGAGAGTACAACAAATACTTTTTTTACAATCTTAGTTGCTCAAATAATAAAAGAAAAACTCCTCAATAATGACTGAGACTGATAACGGCTGCCAAAAGAGAGAAAATTGTCAAATTTACTCTCAGCCCCATTGACGCTGCATTAGAAACACTTTGCGTAAGCGGTAATTCATTTTTTAGAATTTGACGCAAAGATGATATAACACATACAGAAATACATATAAATGTTCATACGATTTAAAAAAAAAACAAATATTAAATCCTTTTAAGGATTTAAATTTATGATGACCGCATCGTAACAGGCTTGTGTCCATAGAACTACAACCCATTTGTCAACAAATTAGGAGAATCCACCATGTCTGTATCGCATCTTTTCTAGAGTTCACGCAAGTTCATTATTTTCAATGGAGGTGCGCGCGGCGTGAGTATGGAATATGCACATAATTATCTCAGACAAACACAAAACACCCAAACACTGCAGTGCTTTGTAATTTTCTCCATAAATGAAACTTGTATCAGAGTGATAGCAATGATTAGTCAGATTGACATCTGCTGAGAAAATAGTTGATGGTCGCCTAGCAACCTACAAACCATAGGCCCCCCAATCCGTGGTAAAATTGTCAAGCCTTGACTGGTCCGCGGTGGTAAAAAGGTTGGAGACCACAGTATTACAGGACAGTCTTGTATTCAATTCTGATTTTGACGCCAATGTTGGATGTCAAGTGGATGTTGTTTTGACATCACAGTAGTTTACATGTAAGGAAGAAGCATTACATACATTAAGTAAGTCAACTAACATCAAATCAGTTTGCATTTTTGATGTTATTTGACACGTTTTTCAATGTCGTTTGGTATGAAGGTAATGTTTGGTATCATCATAACAAAACAGGAGGGTGGCGGGAGATGGGTCTGAAATATGGGAGACTCCTGGGAAAAACGGGAGTGTTGGCAGGTATGAGTGAGCATTTTTGGCAATTCAATTACAAATAGACAAACTTAAAGACAGGTGAAAACTGACTCAGAAAAAGGGCATTATAAACCCACACATAGACCCTCTTCATTCAAATAAATCTAAGTATTTTTAAAGAATGACTAATGTGGCATAATAAAATGGCAGGTACAGTATGAACAGAAATATTCCTTCCTCATTTACAGTTCTTGTTATCCAAAATACATAGTACTAGGTGTATAGGACCGGGTTCACCCTAAAACTGTACTTAAATTGATGATGAAAATTCAAATTGATTTGATGAAATAACCTTGTGCTTTTACCTTCTTATTGTGATTTATAAGAGCTAAAGTATAAGAAAAGTAAGAGTATTACTTTTTAGAAAACCCATAAATGCTAATTATTTGAGCAACCACATTGTAAAAAAGTGATTAGTTACTATACTTAAAAAACACAAGTAAGCCTGTTGCCTTAAAAGTGACATGCTCCCTTTTACTAGCTAGATGACTTTGTTTTTATAATTATGCACATTCATTTACTTTTTTTACCATTAAAAATAAATGTAAGGGATTGGGTTTACTTACTTTTTTAAAGTAGTCAACTCATTTCTTACAGTGCATGAACAAACCCAAACATGGGTTTCATTTTTATAACTCTTTAACCCAACAACTTATCCATAGTGTACATGATCATTTTAAAAAAATGGTGTTAAGCTGATTTTTAATTCTTTGGTTAATGACAGAAATGTGGTTTAAGAATGGATATATCTATGTGTTATATAGTAGTAAGGCATTGTCCCATGTTTTGTGGTCTGACCATTGAACATGACAAACCAGAAGAGATTGTGTGATATTGTGAGATTGAAAGTAATTGTTCAGTGCTAAATGCACAGATCGTGCAGCCTTGGATGCTTCACAGTGCTAACAAAGACTGATACAACAAGTGATGGTCCACGGAAGAACAGAGCAGCTGTGGTTGAGATTTCCACTTAACAGCTCAGAAAAGCATGAGTGTTGGCGGTTTTGGTTAACCTTGTTAGTGAAAAATGAAAAGCCTGACTCATACAGAACTGCTTTTTCCTTAGCCCTCACTAGAAAAGACTTGAATGAAGACTTCTGAACAAAACAAACCGTTTCTCGAAAAAGCTTTAGCGTTGCGTGATCTGTGGTCTTTAAATATGAATCTTAGCTTCTGATAGAAATGTAGAAATGTTTTTGCATCTGAATGTCTTTTACACTTAATTGAATTCAACTCTCAATCACACTTTTTTACATGTCTGAGAAAAAAAATAATGAAAAGAACAATATACCAAGGTTCTTATACCAAGGTAGAGAACCTCTCCATAGCACATTTTCACTGGTTGAATTGCATTTCATTTCTTTCCACAGAGAGGTGTGATTATAACATTATTCTGCACCTTTCATTAGCAATGCAGTAGCAGTGGCCACCTAATTTAAACTGTATACAGTAGGCCTAGCGCTGTAATTTATATACAGTTTGTGCACTGGAAGAATCAGCAGATTATCATAAGTGAATATACCTCCAGTGTCTATCCTTGTTTTAAGGACGGGGGTTGAAGGACGGGGCGGGCGCTGCATGGACTCCAAGAGAGTGAATTGCTTGAGGAACACTCCTAACGGAGATAGAGCTGGGAAGTGGCAGCGCTATATATAAAAATATATATAGAGCACAAAGAAAGAGCACACAGCTGAACCTCACGCCTGCTCTCTAAAATAAAATCTGACAAGTGTCTTTCACAAATATTCGTAATCAGCATGTGTAAGTAATGGGAAGCGTTCACATATCTTTTGCGAGTTCATTATTTGAGATGTAGAACGTAGGAAAAGTGGCAGCCTAGAGAGACACTGCAGCGCTGGTGAAGGTTGTGGGTGTTTACAGAGGTTTGACAGATAAATATGAATTTGTAGCTAAATTGTTAATAGTGCCAAAGAGCATTTCACGTTGTTTACATTCTTGTTTACGTCCTTGCTACAACATACCGTTAACACTAGAAACTATGCATGTGATAGATCAATTTTAACAAAGTAAAATACAGGTTGTGGCTTACAATCCACAGCTTCTGCTATGGTTGGAGCTGCTCCTTTGGGGAGTTTTTAGTCGAATCCAGCACTGAACTGAGAGATTCTGCAAGTTCTTCTTTGCTGAATGCTGGAGAGCTATATCTATTTTTCTATAATTATCTGGAAGCGATTAAAATGAAACTGTAAGCACTTCTCTCTTTGTGTCGTGTCCTTTGGAAGCTCAAATACAGAAACAGAACAAGCTCTGTGAAAATAGCAGTGTTTGGACGGCATTTGAGCTTTCTCTGCTATAACAATACAGCGCCTCTGGCCACGCCCCTTGGCTGCGCAGGGTGTATGCACATGTTGAATGCGCGTAACCTAAAGTGTTTGTGATATCACTAACCCAGATGTTTGTTTTTTTTGTAGTCCCCAAACTTCGTTCGCTGTAGGCTTTGCTAGGCTAACTCTGTAAAACCCAATGTCTCCCTTTGCATTGAACTTGGAGTGTCTTACATTCAGAGATGTTGTTTTTGTTCACAAATTACACATCAACTAAAGTAAAAAAATATCATATCGTAGTGGACTGCCCCTTTAAAGGACATTTAAATATTCTGTGAGCAATAGCAAATTCATTATTTGTCAACTCTATTACTGTGATATTTCTAATATGATTATGAGCTAATATGATATGATCTAATATATAATAAGTTCTGTTTTAGACATGCCATGTAGTACCTGGTTTTTGGTTAGCACCTTGAGTTAAAGCACAAACCTATAACAAAAAAGTAACTGCTATTATCAACTCTGTTATGTTTTAAAAGTTTAACATTAAGTTAACAACAAGTACAACAGAATCAAACTTTCCCTATTTAGCATTAATTTAGATTAATGATAGACTCAATTTACTGTAAACTATACTATATTTGTTCTGTATCATTCTATATCATATAATGATGTTTCCAAAACCATTGGTGTAATTATTGCTTTTTTGAGCAATTGGTTTAACATTGTGCTTGCTTACATTCATTAATATTTGATTATTTTACATGTAAAGATACTGATGCATCCATTCTTTTATTTTATATTATTATTATTAATATAATAGTTTAATACTCATTTATTAATTTTCAAGCCTCAAGAAAGTGTCTGCATCAAAAAACAATGTGAGTGATTATTCCCCCATCACTTGTCCTTCAAATAAATAATTCACACATTTTAATTTTGGAACAAAAGTCCTTCATTAAATCCAAATCATGAGAGGTGCTGATAAGATAATTACATGTGTTTCTACATTATCTGTGATGCCTTATGAAACATGAATGGAGATGATAATGAAGGGTCTTTACCAGGCCTCTCATTATGAATTAGACAGAGAGATCTAAAATAAACCATTCCTCATGTCACTGCTTCTATCACAGACACAGCTAATAGAATATATGGCATTATAGCTAGAAACGCAAAGCCGTAAAAGGCACTGTGTTGCCTCATGCCCAAATAACCCACTATTATGGTGGAGTCATTTTCATAACATCCCTAAATATATATATATATATATATTTTTGAGAGAATGTCTGACTTTATAATGCTGCAATTTCTATAATGCTGGGAAATGAGCTGCAATGCTTTGGGGCTAAAAACAATGTAGACAATTGTGAAAAGTAAGGTGAATTAGTACTGTGGGGATCTGATAGAATTTATAAACTTTTTAATTTAAGTCTTCGTGTGAAATCACAATTTCAGCATTGATCATTTAATGTACTTACTTATGGTCGAATAATATGGATTGCCACTGACAATTTGGAGCCATCTCAGGGGGGAAAATGCTCTAAAGCACATAAATTGGCTCAATAGACATTCAACTGACTGAAAGTAAATTGATCTCATCAAGCCACAGAATTGCAATCAATTCAACCATTGAAAGTCTGCTTTTCTCATTGGTTCTGAACCACATTGTAGAACAAGGAACAAAGTCAGTTCTCTGAATGCAGAGATTATTTTCTTCTCAGCTCTGAAACTCCCACAGCTTTTCATATACAGAATGCATTGTGTAAAAGCTACTTTGCATATTTCTTTTGTACTGCGCACTATGTTCAACACATTTACATTGCATGCGGGAAAGAGGCTGTAAAAATGCAACATCATCATTCACACCTATAATTGTTTACTTCATTGTTGTGAATGCATGCGAAGGCTTCTATTAATTTGCATGTGATAGTGTTTTATAATGACCTACGTGGTAATATGACAGACAGGTAATGTAATGTAAAAGGACATTGCTGTGTTATAAATAAGATGGTGGAAATACTGGATCTATTACCCAATACAGCATATATGAAAGAAAAAAGTAAATGAAGAAATAATTAAAATGCAAAACTGATTTCCAATGGGTTAAATTACAATAGTTTTAACTGCTGACCTACTGGAATTTTTACGCACAACCTTCTCTAGGGTTTACAGAGAATGGTCTGAAAAAGAGAAAATATCCAGTGAGCGGCTGTTCTGTGGGTGCAAATGCCTTGTTGATGCCAGAGGTAAGAGGAGAATGGCCAGACTGGTTCGAGCTTATAGAAAGGCAACAGTAACTCAAATAACCACTGGTTACAACCGAGGTCTGCAGAATAGCATTTCTGAATGCAAAACTTGTCGAATCTTGAGGTGGATGGGCTACAGCAGCAGAAGACCCCACCAGATACCACTCCTGTCAGCTAAGAACAGGAAACTAAGGTTCACCAAAATTGCACAATATAAGATTGGAAAAATGTTGCCTGGTCTGATGAGTCTCGATTTCTGCTGCAACATTCGGATGGTTTAATGATTTGGCATCAACAACATGAAAGCATGGGACATGAAGGCATCGTGGTGGTGAAATGGTGTGAGGGATATTTTCTTGGCACACTTTGGACCCATTAGTACCAATTGAGCATCATGTCAATGCCACAGCCTACCTGAGTAATGTTGCTGACCATGTCCATCCTTTTATGACCCCAGTGTACCCATCTTCTCAGGGCTACTTCCAGCAGGATACGCACCATGTCATAAAGTGTTAATCAATACAGACTGGTTTCTTGAACATGACAATGAGTTCACTGTACTCAAATGGCCTCCACAGTCACCAGTACTCAATCCAATAGAACACCTTTGGGATGTGGTGGAATGGGAGATTTGCATCATGGATGTGCAGCCGACAAATCTGCAGCAACTTCCTGATGCTATCATGTCAATATGGACCAAAATCTCTGAGGAATATTTCCAGTACCTTGTTGAATCTACGCAACAAAGGATTAAGGCAGTTCTGAAGGCAAAAGGGGGTGCAACCCGGTACTAGTAAGGTGTACCTAATAAAGTGGCTGGTATGTATTTCATAATTTGATAAGCAAACACACAATAATGCAAGTTGGTTTTGAAGCAATTTACAGCTGTAAAGTTGAAAAGAATATATTTAATTGTAAAAAATCCGACTTGCCAACTTAAATATGAACTTTCCACAAGGACTTCCCACCATTGAATGTGCAAAGGCAATGAATTTGTATAAAACAAACAAACAAAAAACATAGCAACTAAAGACCTGCTGGACACTGGAACATATGCAAACATAAATACGGAAATACAAATTAAAAGTCCATGAAAACAAATTCACACAGGCATAACGTGACAGCTCGGGGTCTTAGATAATATATTCAAAACATTTTGCTAATATTTCTACAGTACAAGAAACTTGAAGTGTAATTTAAATGTCATGCTGAGCACCTTAAGCTTCAAAGAAAAGCAAGAGAGTGTTATTACAGCAGGCCAGAAAGCAAAGGAGTAAGAGAAAAATAAAGACAATATTTACTGCACCAAACAGAAACACTTTTAGCTTTCTCACTGTTCCTCCTGAATACTGAAGTGTTAAAAGTGGACACATTAGAACAAAACACTGGATATACTGCAGCTCCAACTGATATCATTGTCCTTTTACACGTATAGCTGAGCTGATGCTGACTAGACTGTATTTTACAGTGCTTTATTATGTACGATTTTAAGTGTGTGTGAAAATAGTGTAGCATGACTTGGTCGTACTGATAAAAGAAGCTGATATGACAAATTAATCTGACTGTTCATTGACCCTGCAAAACTGATGCTGAAGGATTATTATCACATGCTGTGATCTTTGCTGCAAGGAAATCATAATAGTTGCAGGCAGCCTTTCATATTTAATTTTATTACTTATGATGCAACACAAGTCACAAGATGCAGTGCAGACATTTGACTTCAGGGTAAAGTTCTTCAAGTGATTTACGTAGGCGATTTGAGATATCTAAATTTAATTTTGACAGTGTATGAAGCAGTTTATGACTAATTGACTTTGTTTTCTGTTTCATGCAAGCAATATCTGATGGGGAAAAGGCATTGATGAAGACTTTTCTCTAATATTGAATTTAAGGTGATTATAAACCATACAGTAGATGCTACAAAGGTGCAATAAACCATAATGAGAAATGTAATGAGATCTGTGTAAAAAAATGAAAGAAATTTTTGAGAATAAATAATAATAATAATAATAATAATAAATAATAAGTGTAATAGCTAAATAAACCAGATTCTTAAGCCACCTTTCCAGTGCACACGTCAAGCTACAGACCGGAAGTCATTCATTTCCAATGCAGAGTCCAGGAGCTGTGTGGAGTTCCGATTATCTCCATATGTGAAAAATTTGGATCTGATTTGAGCTGCGGATCCATTAAAATATCTCCTGCGACTAGACTGTATGCAACCAGCCGACCGGATGTGATGTTTTCCAGTGTTGTCCAAGCAGGTCCGTGTGCGCGAGATAAGAAATAGTAGTTTTTTTCATTATGTTATTCTTTTTATAAAAAAAAGTCATTTCTATTCATAAATGAGTAATAAATATTATAATTTTTTTATGTTGTCTCCACATTCCCTCCAAAATTTTTAGATGTCTATAAGTTTATATTATTAATTCATTCATTCATTCATTCATTCATTCATTCAGCCATGGTGAACGCACAGAGAATAAAGGCTCTTGCTTTTCCACTCCTTTATTTCGGACACCGCGAGAATCAGCTTCTCTCCCATGGCGCATGACAAAACTGAAAATTCTGTGCCACTGCCACAAGGTGGCGTATTCCGACAGTCGTGTCCGAATGTCATGTGCAGTGGAAAGGTGGCTTTACGTTAAATGGCTTAGGGTGCGCACCAAAATTGCTAGTGTGAAAGCACCCTAAATCCTCACTTATGGCCCGTTTCCACTGAGTGGTACGGTACGGTTCGGTTTGGTTTGGTACGCTTTTATAGCCGTTTCCACTGTCAAAAAGCGTACCGAACCGAACCGTACCGTACCACTTTTTCGGCACCCTTTCGAAAGGGTACCAAAGACGAGAAAGGGTACCAAAAGGCGGAGCTAGACGCGCAGCTGAACGCTATTGGTTTACAGAGATACGTCATTCGCTTACGCAACAAGCCAGAATGAAAACAAAAAACCCGCCATGTTTGAAATACACAGCCGACGAGCCGAGACATTAATAATTTATACATATAATAACGAGCCATGGTCGACCTGGGCTCAAACAAACCTTGTCGTCGTCTTGATAAACAGCCACAAAGCCAAGAAGAAGAGCAGATTTACCCTGTGCCCCGTAATTTTTTACGAGGCAGTCTGAGGCGCGAGCGGTTTCGCTTTCTTGCTAGCGCTCGCGCGCGTCTAACATTATATCTGAAATAACAAACTTCTTGAGCTGATGATAATTACCTGCACTTGATTATTGATGTGCTTTTAAAACCCGATCCTGTCAGACACTGACAAATGCGAGAGTGAAGCGTGAAGAAACAAAGGAGAAGCCGGAAAAAAGGAGCACATTATTTTTTCAGCAAACATGAACAAAATGCCATGTATAACTAACTTATTATCTTCACATTTTGGACTATTATGAACTCAGATTGACGGAATTACTGTCTAACAGAGGCTACGTGTGCTGCGGAAGATTACAGACACAGATGATAATTTATATTGTTTTGAACCTAAATACGGACGAAAATGTCTGCTGTGTGTATTTCTTCTGTAGTTGGTAACATTTCGGAGACTGTAAGGGGCTGTATGCATCTATATATGTTCATTTATTTTGTTATTTTATATAATTTCAGATGTTACAGTAGGCTGTTTCGCACTATCATTGATCTGCAGTTATAATCAACTCATGTTCATTGAAAAATTACTAATAAACATTTCTACACAAGCATTTATGTGTACGAAGCATCTGTTTTGTGAGAAGTGCTTCTCATATGATATGTAAGTGACCTGTACAGCTTTATTGTAGACATTTCCTCGAGCGAGAATGACGTCGACTGAAACTTTCTGTCATACACCACGCCCACCAAAAGGGTACCCTTGTTAGTGGAAACGCAAGCCTGATAAAGGTGACCCGTACCAAACCGAACCAAACCGTACCGTACCGGTCAGTGGAAACGAGCCATAAGGGCATGTCCACATGTACACGAGTATTTTAATAAATGGAGTTTTTCCAGTTTTTAAAAAATCTCTATCCACATGAAAACGCAAAAACGCACTGTGATATATGGTAAGGGAATGTGACATGAAGACACTTTAAAAACACACCAAATGGGGAATTGACTATTTTCGAGAGTAAATTGCATATAAGTCAATGCAAATGTGAGAAGAGAGGAGGATTACTGTCCCACCATGCGAGCAATGTGGCATTTGCTTCAGTTGCATCTTCCACATTTAGTGTGAACCCAGACATGTTGACCAATCAGAAAGGAGAAAAAAGTGCTGCTCCTCCACATCGAGAGAAGTCAGCTGCGGTGGCTCAAGCATCTGTTTCAGATGCCTCCTGGATGCCTACCCGGGGAGGTGTTCCAGGCATGTACCCCCGGGAGGAAGCCTTGGGGAAGACCCAGGACATGCTGGAGGGACTATGTCTCTCGGCTGGCCTGGGAATGGCTCGGGATGCCCCCAGAGGAGCTGGAGAAAGTGTCTGGGGAGAGGGAAGTCTGGGCTTCTTTCCTGAGACTGCTGCCCCCCTGATCCAGCACCGTGAAAGCTGACGAAAATGAATGAATGAACAATGGCATCACAAGGTGAAAACTCTGGATGTAGTGTCCACATGATCATGGTGTGTTTTGGAATACCTTTACCCTGGCCAGAGATTTCAGAAAGTTTCAGTTGTACTCACCTGCTACTCCGCGAAACACTGTTACTCCATGAAACTATAGAAAACAACTTATGCAAATACCCATGAGATGAACATTGGTCAAAATCAGTTCCTGGAGGGCTGCAGCTCTGCTCAGTTTAGTTCCAACCCTAATTAATCACACTTGATCAAACTAATTGAGTTTGATACCGACAGTACAGGTAAGTATGTTGGAGTTGTGTTGGAACTAAACTGTGCAGGGCTGCGGCCCTTCAGGAACTGAGTTTGATACCTCTAATCTATTCACCTTATTCTACGTGTATGAGCAGGCGCAGCCATTTGAGTCTTTTTGGCTGGAGACATCCGGCCTCATTCACTTCCATTCAATTTTAGAGGTTAAAAACATTAAATTATTATATTATTTATCCTATTATATTATTCTGCTTTGTCTGTATAGTCACGCAAACACTTGTTTGCAGAGCAAGTAGTTTGACTGTTTTCTGCCATTTATTATTCCTGGTCATTTCTCCTATAGGCAACTGAATCGGAAGTTTTAAAACAATCGCAAAAACGAGCGCACTTCCGCATTGAAGAATAAGGTCAATAGCATTGCTACAAATAATTGAACGGTAACTGAAAACAACAAATTGACTATCAAGTTCAGCAGTTTTGAAAATGAAAACATGCTACTGATGTTCTTAAATTAATTAAGTACATTCATTAAAATAACAGCACTTCTGCTACACAAACACATTTAGTCTGCCTTATTAAAATATCTGTCACTTTGTCTCTGCTGGGAAGTCAGATCAAGTTATTTGGGTAAGGAATGCATGGAAAATGAGATTCATGTGTGTTTGTGTGTTTACTACTGGCCCTAATGGAGAGCAAGAGCTGCTTCTCTTACCCATTCTGATCAACAGAAGTTGAAAGGCATGAAAACAGCTCTAAGGCCGTGTCCCAAATGGCACCCTCAGGCCTCGTGCTCCTCCTCCACGCTCCTGCCCCATATGGCACTCTCAGTGCTTGCATTTATCCTTCATATCTACACTATCTACATAAGCTGTTAGCTAACCTTCCACTGTTGACATTTGGACCAGGGCTCATGGGAAATACACAGGGGGCGTTGAAGAACACACACCAAATCCATGTGCGACTAAAGCCAGGCTCACACTATGCCATTTTGCCAACATTTTGATAGTCTAAGACAAATATTGAAAATTTAAAAAAAAAGATTCCTATAAGCCAAAGCTAAGATCATTATAAATATGTTTCAGTGTACATTTTTGTAAAACCACAAAAAACGTACTTCAACATACATTTGACTGCAGTTTCTAAGCAGTTTTCAGCACAAAGCACACTAACCGCCTACAGTTGCATGTTGTTCATTGAGCTCACATAGCAGATGTGTGAAACATACTTTAGGGCATCCAACTGTTGCAACGCCTATTTGTATCTAATAATACAATGACCTGCTGCCCTCCATCGATTGAGAAAACAATCTCTGAAATTTAAAATGACTAGTGGGAAATCCTGAAGCCCACATCAAGTACATTATTTGGTACCCCTTTAAGTTTTTAGCAGTATCTTACTTTGTTTCTGTTACTTTTTATACTCGTACTGTTTTTTATATAGACATTTATTATTTTCCCCTAATTTTATGTCTTATCGTATATTTTATCTTATTAATTTAAATTTTATTTAATAATTTTAATGTGTTATTATTACAATATTATAATCTGATTTTTATATATTTATAATTATAATTTGCTTCCCTTATAATGTTTTATTTTCATTTTAATAAAATATTTAAATCTTATTTTTATTTTATAATTAAATTTATTTTTTTTATATAAATAGGATTTTTAAAAATGTATTATTTATTATTGTTTTTGTTATTATTATTATTAATATTATTATTCTTTTCCACTTTGTCCTTATGTAGCCCTGTTTGAAAATGCCTGCCTTTGGCCTAGCTAAGTTTGACACACTCTGTACATCTATTAAACTGAAAAGTAAATTTCTGGCTTTTTTTCCTGACAGTTTAGATTATTTTTAGCATTTTATGAAAGCAAATGTCTGAAATATTTCGCTCATTTTATTGTAAAATTAATTAATTTAATCAAACGGTAAACTTGTCAAACTTTTCTCTGAACTCTAGTCTCTGTTCAAGGTATTCCAGGTAATGTACATGAATCATAATCACCGAGTTTTACAATAAGAGCCAATTAGAAATGACTGAGAAGATGGAAACTGCAATTATCACTCAATGCCAGTTCTTATCTGTTAAATTGCCATATGAATGAGCCCTGAAAAATCAAACTTCACTCACTTCCCAGGTTGTTCTTGACATATAATTTTCAAAACCTTTGTCACCTTGTAAACCTCTCATCTTTGTTAGAATATTGATTTCTCACACCTAATACCCAATAAACGCCTCTGCCATTTTTAATATATAATGGTGTGATCAATTCCTATTCCAATAAGTTGCAGAGAAACAGCTACAGTCTGTATTTGCCAGGAAAGTCAATATGTCCCTTCTCCATCAAGCTGTGTTTTTTTTTTTTGGCTATATGGCAGAGTGTGATAAAAAGTTGTTTTTTATTTCTACACACCATATTTTACAGCACAACACACCTCAATGACTTTCCACCTTGGCAGAGGGAGATACACGGTGAGAATTTGCATTTTCAAACCTGCCTGGAGTCTTTTCAAAACTTTGTTGTGCAAAAGATTTCAAATGTCCCGCAGGCATAATTTTGAAGTTTCGTGATTTATCTTCTTCTCTTCTGTGAATTTTCATACCTTTCTCTCACTGCAAAGTTGCCGAACTGAAGCCACAACATATAGAACTGTGGAAAGAATTAAGACTGCATCCCAATTCGCATACTATCCGTCCCAAATAGTATTTGAAAATAGAATTAGTATGTCCCAAATCGTAGTAGTTTGCTCTACTAGGTTGCTCTACCATTTCCAGTAAAAATTCGAATGCTGCGTCTGTGTGAAACAGAAGAGTATGCAAGTTTTGGGATATACTACTTCCACGTTAACAGATCGTTATGTTGCTTAGTTATGAGCCCTGTCAATCATCCACACATCATTCTAATTTCTGTCATATTTATTTCCTATCTTATTGGAGAAGCAGCAGCAGGATAATCTGTCATTTGTGAGTCTTTCGTGCTGAGAAATCTCCTAAGGTCTTTGGATAATCATGCATTCAGACATTAATGTCTAAACACGTCTTCATATAAGTTCAGTATTGTTGTTGCAGATGAAATATAACACAGAAAAAGCGATTTAAATATTTTCCAGTCAGCTAGATATTAATTAGCAGTCATACATACATCGTTACCAAAGCCTCTCTACTTGACGGTTGGTCTCGCGCGGCATCATGTTTGTAGTTTATTTACGCTTTTCACCTGCGTTTGTAGTTATAAACGAATTCTCGTCTAACGCGCAATGTACTGTGGGCATCATCAGCGGTTAGAATATGGACGGTTCTACACTTAACATTTTTACCGGAAATAGTAAACCATCCGGGAACCTTTGGCATACTCTTTTCAACATACTACGATTTGGGAAATACTAATTCTATTTTCAAATACTATTTAGAATGGATAGTATGCGAATTGGGCTGCAGTCAATGAAAATCATAACTCTTTTTGTTTTAAACGACATTATTTGCACTTTTAAACATGTTATAAGTACATGTTGCAAGTGAAAACCAAGAGATCTGAGTGAGATTGCAAAACTGCTCATTCTGCTCATTTCAGCAGCACGCACTTTTTCAGGCTCAAAACAGAGAGTGATAAAAACTGCTTAAAACAATGAAAATCATAATGCCTTTTGTTTTAAACAACATTATATGCCGTTTAAAACATGTTTTAACGAGTTGCAAGTGAAAACTAAGGGATTTAAGGGAGTTGGCAAAACTGCTCATTCTGACCTGTTCTCGCTCTGAAAAGTTACAATTGATAGGACATTTTGTTTTATTCTGTAAACTACTGATTTTTTTTTTTTTCAAAATCAAAATACAATTTTTGTCATGTAGAATAATTTTTTTTAATTAAGTATTAAAAAATTCCATGTTTTCAGACATGTTAATATTCATATTTAGGTGTCACTATCCGCTTGTTAAGTCCGGGTGTTTGGAATACTCTTTCTGGGTCCAAGCCACTACTCATTTGAATTGAGAAAATATTTGTTTATGACCTTTTTAGTCATTCATTCATTCATTAATTCATTCATTCATTTTCTTTTCGACTTAGTCCTTTTATTAATCTGGGGTAGCCACAGTGGAATAAACCGCCAACTTCATTCACTCATTTTCTTTTTGGCTTAGTCCCTTTATTAATATGGGGTCGCCAAAGCGGAATGAACCGCCAACTTATCCAGCATATGTTTTACGCAGCGGATGCCCTTCTAGCTGCAACCCATCTCTTGGAAACACCCATACACTTCCATTCACACACATAAACTACAGCCAATTTAGCATACCCAATTCACCTATACCGCATGTCTTTGGACTTGTGGGGGAAACCAGAGCATACAGAGCGAACACAGGGAGAACATACCTTTTTTAGTCATATCATACAATTTTATAAAGTGGATTTTATATAAAATCATGGTGTATACATCAGTCTGTGGACTTGCTCCATCACAAATACCAATATTTTAACAATTTATATTAAAAAAATCACTTTCTGGCCTTCAGGATATTAGGCATGGATATATATATATTGTGATCGTGAAGTATTACATCACTTTGTAAATGTTTATTATTACCATTTGTTGAGTCACCCCATACAGTTTGATAGAGCGCTTGGACCCGGAAGCCGCTTCATGTGACGTCACACTTTACAAGCAGATATCAAAGCTTTAGCTTGAAAAATGTTCAATGTTCTATTCAAACACATTTATTCTGATGAATTGTCATTTTTTTAACTAAATAAATGCTCCAAAAGACAATTTGTTATTTGAAATTTGGAAGAAACACTGCAAAACCTTAATTAATAAATAAACAAACCTAGAACAAAAGAAATGTAAACATTTTACTCAAACCGATATTTAATAAACTGAGAATTTTCAGGTGGTGTCGTGGTCTCTTAAAGGGATCATTTACTCAGTTTACTCATCCTCAAGTGGTACTAGACCCTTATGAGTTTTTTATCTGTTGAACACAAATGAAGATATTTCTTTTTGAAGAACACAGGAAACCTGTAGGCAGCACGGTGGCGCAGTGGGTACTCTGCCTCGCAGCAAGAAGGTCACTGGATCGAGCCTCGGTTGGGTCAGTCGGCAAGTCCAAAGACATGCATAGTTGAACTGACATGCAGAGGTAAGCTAAATTGTCCGTAGTGTGTGTGTGAATGAGAGTGTATGGGTGTTTCCCAGTGATGGGTGGCAGCTGGAAGGGCATCCGCTGCATAAAACATATGCTGGATAAGTTGGCGGTTCATTGCACTGTGGCGACCCCAGATTAATAAAGGGACTAAGTCGAAAATAAAATGAATGATTTAATTAACTGATTGGTGAATGAAGGAAACCTGTAACCATTGACTTTCATAATAGGAAAAACAAATATTATGGAAGCTGATTATACAAATACTATGGTTACAGGATACAACATTTTTCAAAATATCTTATTCTGTGTTCTACAGAAAAAAAAAATCATAAATGTTTGAAACATATAAAGAGTGAGATGACATAATTTTTATTTTTGGGTGAACTATCCCTTTATTTTTTTCCATAGCTGTATGATCTGTCCCACTGTAGTAGTATCACACAGCTTTCCCTGCTCCCCATCCACATAATTGTCATTTTTGGGGGGTGAAATATCCCTTTAAGGAAGTACTGGGTTGGCTACGTCAATGCACTTTAGATAAGATTGTTTTACTGAGCAAAAAATCATCAGTGGTGGTCTAGTCTAAATATTTCCTCAGCAAACCAATACCATTTTTCATTCTGTCTGCACCATTTGAAGCACAGCAGCCACTTTCTTGGCCTCTATTGCTGGACAAACCCTCAGGCTCACTGTGGAGCCAATCTGCTTATGCTCACATCATGTCATCAAATCATCTACATTTTCTACAAAGCTTGGTGAGAAACATTGCTGCTTCCTGTACTAAGTGATTGCAGGTTTTATCATATTATGTAAATCTAATTGTTCTTTAAAGTTTATTTTGTTTAATCTACGTTTTTGCTCTTGAGAAGTAGGTGATGTCACTTCCTTACAGCCAGGTTTGCGTTTAGTCAAATTAGCAGTTGTGTAGTGTGTGTATTAAAAACATGTGTATTAAATAAAGCGAATAACACGTTACTTTAGATAAAAATAAAAGTCACTCCAGCTACATTACCACAAAGCTATCACAACAAACGGAATGAACACGATGACTGGAATCTAGAAAACACTTTAAAAGTGAGTTTATTAGACTTTAGCGGCACCTGGTGGAGAAACGAATGCGTTGTTAAAAAGGGATTGATGATATACACACTGAAACATTAAAATTGAACCTTGACATAAAAGTAGTTGAAATGGGATTCAATATAAAACAGTTTTCATTTCATTTCATTTCATTTCAAACTAGTTGTAACAAATTTTGAAACATGTTAGCAAAACTTTTGGCCTACTATGGTATTTAGCACAAGTAGCCTACAGTAGTATCAAAACACAGATCCAAATTTCTGTTATACGTCACATGACCCCTTGACAATAGTAATTTAGAGTAATTATACTGTTGGTTTTTTGAACCATGTATTAATCAGTTGTGGTCATTTTACAGTTTTCTAAAAATTTTAAATAAGGGGGTATATGGAGTCAGTAGGATTTTTATTAGCATTTTTGTTTATTAGCAGTAGGATTTTTAGTAGCATTTATTTCATCAAAAATATACAAATTGTAAAATTGTGAAATGTTATTGCACTATAAAATAACTGTTCAAACGTAGTTTATAATTTAATTTAATCATTTATTCCAGTGATTTAATGATACATTTTCAGCTTCATTACTCCAATCTTCAGAGTCACATGATCCTTCAGAAGTCACTGTGTGGATGTCTGGAGGAATAATTCATTTGAAACTACATGCTAAAAGAAAGCAGCTGTTTAAATTTTATTAAATATTTATTAATTTAACAATTTGTTTTTACATTTAATAAATGCAGCCTTGATGGACAGAATAATTTTCTTTAAAAAAAAAGAAAAAACTAACCCCAGGCTACAGTATATATATATATATATATACATATGGTTTGCATAATAAAGACTTGAACTAACAAAAATCTTAAAGATCACAAATCCCAATTAATATGTTCAGGGAAAATACTAAATACATTTTAATAACCTGAGAAAATCAATATAAACATACTGTAAAAATATAAATATATTTTTTTAAATTTTGTAGTGTGCAATTTTTAATAGTTTGCAAAACCTTTCTATTCCTAAAGATATTACTATACTAATTATTTAACTAATTATTTAACACCATTATTTAATGGATATAACTATTTAATAATTGATTTTGTTTAAATGCACCACAATATTTCCAACTGTATGTTCACAGAGAAATGGATTTTCGAAAGGGTATATTCATTTATGTTGATCATTATATATACACACCTATAATGTTATCTAAACATGTTAAAATGCAGTTAGTAAAATGCAGATTATAAAATAAAATATAGATATATTTCCTTTTATTTTGTTTATTTTTTTACTGAGAATAAACTAAAATCGGCCTGTACCTGCAGTTTAGCATGTTTAGATTTATAGCATTTTAACATTTTCCTCATGAGGAAAATTGTGTTGTTCCCACAAAGTCTGTCATTTCTGTCATTTTCGGTTCCACTGTCATTATGGGGAGATTCAGACACCGCAGTTCATACACAACCCAACCCACATGCTAACATTCAGTGTCAACAATCCTCGAGCGAAAACCTCAGATTGGTTGAGACTGTTATTTACATTAGCAAAGGGAAAGGAAATGGAGAAGGTCCAAATGGGCTTTTCTGTTTCTGCTTTTTGTTTTGTTTAATGATGAATTCTGATCTAATTACCACATATTGTGTGAAATACCTGTGTAGCCTGTTGTTTGCTGTATATAATTTCTTTGGTAAATATTGATGTTTGTGTCCTCTTTTTTTTTTGTCCAGTGGCTGTTGGGAAAATTGATAGATGGCAAGCTATGCAGCAAGATGTGGTCATGAACTTGCAGAATCCATCATTAATGCATGTAGCATTACCCTACATTATGATATAACAGCTTTCACACAATTTGAGGTACTTTGCATTTTGTACCTGCAATATATTCAAAAGTTGTTGTTCTCACATTTTTACATTTAAAGAAATAGTTCACCCCAAAATTTAAATTTTGTCATCATTCACTCATTCTTCACTTGTTCACTTGTTTTTATTTCCTCACCCTTTCCCCACACTCAAGTGGTTCTAAACCTTTATGAATGTCTTGCTTCTGTTGAACACAAACCCAGATCTTTTGAACAATGTTGAAAACCTTACATCCTCAGTAGGAACAAAAATACTATGGAAGTTTGTGGCTGCTGCTTTCCAACATTCTTCAAAATATCTCATTTTGTGTTCAACTGAAAAAAATAACTCAAACAGGTTTAGAACAAGTGAAAGGTGAGTATATGATAATAATAATTTAAATGCCTGGACAATCTATTCCTAACATTCAGATTCTTTCTTCAGAGGTGTCCAATTTTATATAAAATATAAGGGAATACAAAAGTGTTTGGAAACTTGTTGCAAATTCACAGAGAATATCTATTTGAGGTCTAAAGTAGAGATGAATTGTGCAGCTTTTGACAGCTCTGCGCCTGTATACTTACTCTATTGTGATGTATTCACAGTTTGTGTCTATGAGCCTCAGTTACTTCCATATTAAATATGCATAACATGTATTTTTCTGACCCTGAACAATACTGTGAAGTCAAGTACCACTTTACTCTCATATGAGTGTGGCTTGCGATTAATCTCCTGTCTTCATTACCTTAGAAAGCACTTGAAAGGTCTTTGTGTAACTTAGCAAGGTCAATTTTTTTTTTTGTTTATTCAAATGAAGAACTCAAAGTTACAGTTTAATATTCTATTACTAATTTGCCATTATAAGGATGCTTTTTTAACAATTTAGTACTGTAGCATACATGTTAAGTGCGACTCATAGGGCTGCTGATATATAAAATCAAAACCTCGATTAACTAAACACTTTACCTCAATTTAAAATATTGAACTAAAACCCCTATTCCCCCCTACCCCTCCCCCACCCCCTCAATTTCTTAGTTAATGTTTATCTACACTAATAAAATCAAAAGTTGTAACTTTTATTATATGGAGCTAATAACAAATGAAGTTCAATTCTATTTTTAAAACTAGCATTAGCAACCTCTGTAACAGATGCTGTTTTTTCACTGTTGATGTTATTGCATAATTTTATTTATTTATTTTTTACTAATGAGACCTTTTTGTAAAGTGTTACCTGTTGTAGTACTACTACTGAATATACTGCTTTTGCATTTTCATTTGTTCCAGTAATTGATTCATTTAAATGTTTATAAATACAGAATAAATTAGACTTTATTATATAATTTATATTATAATATTGAGTATTATACTATTCAAATTTAAAGGGGACCTATCATGCCTCTTTTCACAAGATGTAAAAAGATGTCCCTAGTGTGTGTATGTGAAGTTTCAGCTTAAAATACCCCACAAATAATTTTGGATAACTCTTTGAAACTGCCCCTTTTATCCAAATTGTGCTGTTTTGGTGACTGTCTCTTTATATTAAAATGAGATTGTGCTGTTTTCAAAAGAGGGCGAAGATACAAAGCCTGTACATTACCATAGCGGCAGATTCAAAACAGGAATAATGTTATGTGAAAAACTGACAATGTCAAAACTCCATAATCTTCTTATTTGCCAACATTATCAGCAGGTACAGTGAAAACTGCTTCTCACTCAGGGCTGCTAATGAGTGAGAGATAATCATTAATGGGCGGGGCTTTTCCCCTATGATGACATGTACAAAGAGAGAATGTCAATCAAAGTGTTTCTACAGTCTGTTTTTATCAAGTGTGATTATAAAAAACAAATGTAATACATTTTTACCATTCGAGGCTAGATATATGCACACACTGTTGCCACACAACAGTTTAAACCCCTTATAAAAGTCATTTTTGCTTAGTAGGTACCCTTTAAAGTCAAGTGTGCATTGAGTGGCTCTTAAAAGGTAAAAATCAATTAAATAAATAAAAAGTCATCTAAATTTTGTCAGTATTAATGTTAAAATTGATGTATTGCAGTAGTTTAGAAATGACACTTTTACTGTAACTCTCATTTGAAAGTAACATTACAATTAACAACCTACATTTTTGCAATACTGAAAACTGTACCTATACATACACTCACTGGCCACTTTATAAGGTACACCTTACTAGTACCCGGTTGGACCCTGTTTTGCCTTCAGAACTGCCTTAATATTTCATGGAATAGATTCAACAAGGTACTGGAAATATTCCTCAAAGATTTTGGTCCATATTTACATGAAAGCATCACACAGTTGCTGCACCCATTCCACCACATCCCAAAGGTGCTCTATTGGATTGAGACCTGGTGACTGTGGAGGCCATTTGAGTATACTGAACTCATCATGCTTTATGACATTGCGCGTATCCTGCTGGAAGGAGTAATCAGAAGATGGGTACACTGTGGTCATAAAGCGATGGACATGGTCAGCAACAATACTCAGGTAGGCTGTGGTGTTGACATGATGCTCAATTGGTACTAAGAAAATATCCCCTCCACCATTACACCACCACCACTACCAGCCTGAACCATTGATACAAGGCATGATGGATCCTTGCTTGTGTGTTGTTGACCCTACCTAAATTCTGACCCTACCATCTGAATGTTGCAGCAAAAGTTGGGACTCATCAGACCAAGTAACGTTTTTTGTCCAATTTTGGTGAGCCTGTGCGAATTGTAGCCAAACAGTCATGCCATGTTCAAAGTCACTTAAATCCCCTTTCTTCCCCATTTGATGCTCAATTTGAACTACAGCAAGCCGTCTTGACCATGTCTACATGTCTAAATGCATTGAGTTGCTGCCATGTGATTGGCTGATTAGAAATTTACTTTAACAGGCTGTTGGACAGGTGTACAAAGTGGCCAGTGAGTGTATAATTCACTGATGTATTATCCATATACCTGATATCTAGTACACTTGACTTTTTTGTCACCCCCTCTAAAGCTACTGTAAATCTATGTAATAGTAAGAGTCACGATTACTCTGGGAATGATTGTCTTATATACCACTTCCTGAGAATAAAATACTGACGGCTTTTATTGTGCCTTTGATACACTTGTGTTCAGTAAGGGTTTGCTTTTAATTAGGATCTTTTTTTGAGTCACCCTGATTTACCGCCTCTGACTCTGCTATAATAAGCCTACAGTTATTGATCCATCTGTCAGTCATAGCACCACACAGATGGTAAAGCACCACCTTTCCCAGAGCCTTCGCCCCATGTTATTGAAGAAAGAGCTCCCCTGCATGGTAATGAAGTTTCTGCCTTGATTCTGCACTTGGAATCCTAAGAGATCGGGCTTTTGTTGCACTTTCTCCTTGCCGTAGATTTGATCAGGTTATTCTCCTCAAAGTTATGTGTCTTAATGCTATTATATTTTATGCTCTTTGAATTTTGGACTGAAACCACATACTTTCACAAAGATTTTCCCTATTGCTTTGTTAAAACCAACTGTTTTGTTACCTTTCGATTACTTATCTATCTATCTATCTATCTATCTATCTATCTATCTATCTATCTATCTATCTATCTATCTATCTATCTATCTATCTATCTATCTATCTATCTATCTATCTATCTATCTATCTATCTATCTATCTATCTTTCTGTCTGTCTGTCTGTCTGTCTGTCTGTCTGTCTATCTATAATACCTTAGCAACACCCTAGCAACCATGCAATCAACCATCCATCCATCCATCCATCCTACACTTGCCATACTCAAATAAAAAGAAAATGATGTCCAAAAAGTGACATATCTACGTTTTATCCAAAAATAAACTTGCCTTGCCTTGAAATAAAACTTCAAAGAATTACTCAAAAATATTATTCAATCATTGGTTAAAAGGGGGAAAAGTATATTTAGTAAATTAAGTTTCAAAGTTTTTAATAGTAGTAATGCCTATTTTATTCATATTAATAATGAAATTATCTTTGAATTTTTCTAGGTTTTATATTAATCATCGTAGAGGGATTTGGGGTGCGCTTATAGAATTAAGAAAGCTTTCTAAGAAAATCTTTATACGCACAAAAATTTTATGGGACTTTTTGTCTTTATTAAAGTGACGGCACTTGTGACTTAGCACATTGGCTGATATATTTTCATGCTCACATTTAAGTCTTTTCCTTTGCTCTTTTAAATGTTAGTATGCAGAGCAAGTCAAGTGGGAGACTTCCTGTTTCACTTCTCTTTCAATCACGATGTGTCTCTGGTAAATGAAGAATCACCCCAGCAGGACCATTCAGGATGGAAAGGTTTCATCATTTAGGTATTTTATTTGCCATGACTTTTTCCCCTTTTCCACTTTTTCCATGAATTTGATTTTGTTCAAATAGAGACGCTGAAAAGCTTTTTTTGGCACAGTAATTACAGCACAGTCTTTATGATTTAATTCCACGATTTTAGGCAATGAATACATTAGTGTGGAGATTTAAATGTAGCCACTGACTGTCAATCACATAAGGAATATTATATTATATTATATTATATTATATTATATTATATTATATTATATTATATTATATTATATTATATTATATTATATTATATTATATTATGTTATATTATTACGCAACGCCGTGGTGCAGTAGGTAGTGTCGCCTTACAGCAAGAAGGTCGCTGGTTTGAGCCTCGGCTGGGTCAGTTGCCAATTCTGTGTGGAGTTTGCATGTTCTCCCTGCGTTTGCTCGGGTTTCCTCTGGGTGCTTCGATTTCCCCCACAGTCCAATGAAATGCGATACAGGTGAATTGGGAAGGCTAAATTGTCTGTAGTGAGTAAGGGTGTATGGATGTTTCCCAGAGATGGGTTGAAAATTAATGAATATTATATTATATTATATTATTGACATTAGAACTTTATTGTAATTTTCATACAACAAAATTTGTTAGGTAGCTCTTTGACATCAGAACAACAGGGAATATAGAATGATTCGTTTTCTTTTTGGCTTAGTCCCTTTAGGAATAAAGAATAATATAGTATAAAAAGGTGATGCTATAGTGCAGTAAAGTGTCAAGTGCATACACTGAAAAAATGTTGTCTGCAAAATTGTTGCAAACAATTTATTTGTGTTGAATTTAAACAAACAAATTAAATTTAGTAATGCTCAACTTAATTTGTTTGTTTAAATTTAGCCCAAACAAATTGTTTACAACCACCTAACTTAAAAAAAATTGAGTAAATCCAAGGAATAGTCTTTGAATTGTTCGCCTTCAGTTCATCAGCAGCTATGTATGTGAGTGTGTTTCTGTATATGTTAGGGGGACATACAGGCTACTGCTCTTGGAAACAAACTGTTCCTCAGTCTATTTGTTTGTTCCCTATTTGTCCTGTATCTTTTGTCCGATGAAAGGGGCACAAACAGAATGGGTTGGATCCTTGCTGATGCTGCTGGCTTCCCTGTGTAGATGGCTGGTATACACGGATCCTATGATTCTCTGAGCAGTTTTGACTATTTGGGCCAAGTCTATTATATTATATTATATTATATTATATTATATTATATTATATTATATTATATTATATTATATTATATTATATTATATTATATTATATTGTATTATATTGTATTATATTATATTATATTATATTATATTATATTATATTATATTATATTATAACCTTGGGTTGGGTTTTTACTTGGCAATGATACACTGCTGCCCTCTTCTGGTTGATCTGTGATAGAACATCCACATGAGCATGAAAATCATTAACGCGAACAGACAAATTCACAAATTCTTAACATGTTATTCTGCTATGTATGGCATAACATTTGAAAGATATCTGTGCTGAGTGTCAGATGTAAACATGAAGTGGCAATGTGTCACTTCTGTCAGCTGTAAGCTAAAGGTGACTGGAGAATTTCCCTTTCAGTGGTAAATGTGGGAAGTAAACTCTTTCCCTCATGTCTTCTATTCTGCTTTGTATGTGTGTGAAAGCTCAGAGTTTCACTCAGTAAATATCGTGGCAGAAACTTTCAAATGTTTTAAGTGGTTTCAAAGCCAAGGGAAAAGTGTCAGCTAGCCAAGTCAGTCACACAGTTAAAGAAGTAGAACAATGCTTAATATATTTTAAAGAAATTGTATTGTGCTGCAGCTGTTGAAAATGTGTGTGTGTATCATGTGGATATATTATATCTAAATATAAATAAACACTCTCTGGGCTCTATTTTAACGATCTAGGTGCAAAGTCTAAAGTGCATGGTGCAAAAGCAGTAAGGGCATGTTCAAAACCACTTTTGCTAAGGACGGAAAAATTCGGTCTGCACCCTGGCTTATGGTCTAACTGGGTTGTGCTTATTCTCTTAATGAGTTAGTAGCATACTGCATTAAACCAATCAGCGTCTCATCTCCCCTTCTCTTTAAGAGTCAGTTGCGTCATGCCATGGCACATTTGCTATTTACATGGTGGACTTTGTAAGTGGAAATGTAAGTGGAACGCTTCACTAGCTAAAAAACTGTTAAACAGACCATCTGCAGCGAGAATAAGGAACGAGCCTGCTTCATTCAGCCTCTTTCTAAATAATAAAAATAAACAGTAATAATGAAATGTGGTCAAAATGAGTTATATCCAAACACACGTCCCATATGCTCCATATGGTGATGCATACTGTATATAACCAAAACCCGACAGGTGGAGAAATCTAAACTTGTTTTTATTAAAACAAATATAAATATGCATATAATAAATAATACTGCTAATAATGATAACATAATACAAATGCAAATTCATAAATAAACTAAAAAAAGCCTCCTGACATGAAGAGGGCATGGAGGCAGTGGTTTTTATATTTATGTTGAAAATAATCGTTTTTTATAACATTTTAATCATAAAGACCTGCATAGGTAAATAATTAACGCTCTCTGCGCTAGGCTTTAGACCAGGTTTAGTTGGTCAATGGCACGGTCTGTTTCAATTCTTCAAAATAGAAATGCACCAACAATACGCCTTAACCAGTGCTTAATTGTAAATGAATAATTCCTGGAACAAAACCAGGAAATAAAAGTTACCATGACCAACGTCCACCACACAATTTCAGTTTTCCTGAAACATGACCTCATTAAACGTAAACGGTCTTTAATTATTTTGTGCCATATAACGTTATAGGTCAGTCATGGATAACAAAACCATGTAGCGACAAACATAAATCGTTTGAACAATCACTATTCAGACACTTCACTATTACGTGCCAAGTGAAAAAAAAACTAAAATGACTCACACACTCTAATCTTCAAGAAGAGCCCAGTTACCTCTTCTGTCATGTTTTCTGGCTGACTTGAGATCGCTTTGCTTCTATCTCCCGCTATCCTGATCCATTCATCTATTCTTCTCAAGATCTCTTTTGATCAGGCTCATTATCAGATTTACTAATGGTTTTAAATAATGAAAATATGCTTGACTGCCTCTTTGCCATTTTGAAAAGGATTATTAGGTAGGCCACTATGCCATGATTTTCGCTGCTCACTGCGCGAGAAACAATCATTAACCAATGAGAGTGATTGTAAAAGTAAAGAAGCCAATTGGCTGACAATATTGATGAGGGCCAATAGTTAAACGTGACAATCCACAAAGCCTTCGCTAGTACTCATTCACACAATCTCTCTCTCTCTCTCTCTCTCTCTCTCTCTCTCTCTCTCTCTCTCTCTCTCTCTCTCTCTCTCTCTCTCTCTCTCTCTCTCTCTCTCTCTCTCTCTCTCTCGCTCTCTCTCGCTCTCTTTCTCTCACACACACACACATACACACACACATAGGTATTCACTACGCACAAGTTAATGCCAGATCCAATAAAATAAATACCGGAACTATCATGAATGTCTGACATTTTCCAGAACAGGATCTGGCAAGATTTGGCTCAAATTAAGCACTGGTCTTAACACACCTCCTTTCTAGACCGGAAAACCCATGAGCCACAAAGCGGTGCAAATGGATTTAAACAAATGTGAACAAACGTGGTGCAAAATGTGAAAATTATGGTTGCGCTGGTCTGAAAATAGCAACATATCGTGCCATACACGTCATGTGCCTTATTGCGCTGGGTGTCTGATAGGGCCCTCAATGTTTGCATGTTTTTTTTAAGTACATTTTTTTTAAAGTAATTGTAGGTTTGGTGCAAGCTGTCAGAAATGCGTACAATTTATAAATCCATAGACACAACCACTGACCACTATATACAGATATAGAAAAAAATAATTAAAAGGCCACTTAGAAATTCTCAATTTCTCTGAATGTTTGAAATTTTAAAGTTTGTTTTGTTCTATAATAGTCTGATAAGTTTAGGGTTTAAATGATTAATTATTTGCAAAAATGACAACCGGTTAAAATAATGTTTTAATTTGTTGAGATTGGCAGTCAGGATTATTCCTTTCACCAAATATTGGTTTCTCAATATTTTTGAAATGATATCGTTATATCGTTATTATATCATTAAAAAATTCTTTTTGTTTTTAAATTTGACGCTTTTTTAATGATTTAAATCATTCTTACCTTAAATACAGGAGGAAAAAATTACATTTAACTCAAAGCACAGATCCTATTTTTTTTAATTGTTCTCTTAATTTTTTCCATAAAACACATCTGTACAAATTAATAAAAGGCTATAAAGACAAAGGAAATTTGACAGTAAATAGGGTTTTTTCCCTGCAGCATCAAACAGAGGAAGTGTTTTCATTTTGGCTCTGATAATGTTGGTGACCATTGATCATGGTAAGTGTCTGTTTTAGGGACTGTTTCTGATGTGCTCATGTTTTGTAAGAGAATGACTTCATTCACTACCAAGCAGAATGCAGACCATCAGATAAAACTTCTCAAAAATCAATACCACCATGCCAATAGTATGCCCAATTTTTTGTTAAATGTTCCTTCCCGACTGCTGTCACATGCTTGATTACATTTCAAAACTGCACAACTCGATGTCTGAGAAAAGGGAAAAGAGAAGCATTCAAACATTGAAATTCCACCATCGCAATTATGTCTACTTATTACAGATTCATAAAAATTACATCAAATTATTTAAGATTTTATCTACTTGTAATATGCTAAATGGGAAATGCCAATTTTAAAAAGCTATTATTACCATTTAAGGTTTTTATTTATCAAGAATGTTTAGTTGACAGGAAAAAAACAATTTTATAAACTTAAAAAATAAATAATAAACAGTTAAAATATCTATAAATATTTTTTAAAGCTTTACTTCGAGCAAACAGTGAGGTAATATCTGTTTGTTTTTTCGATGTGTCATGTTGAATAGTGTCATTAATGTTAATGTTTAATGTTCTGTCAGTATCATTAAACTACAAATCCCTTAATGACTTTATCTGAGTGAAAAGAGGAATTTTACGTTTTTGGAAAAACCAGCAGACAGCAGGGTTTAGCAGGGACAAACAAACAGGTAACGCAACCAGGTAAATCATCATCCAACTTTCGGATGAGAACATGTAGCAAAAATTCCCCACAGAAAAATATTGACTTAACACCTTTAAATCTCCATTACTTGCTGCAAACCAAATAACTAGTTCTTGTGTTTTATATATATAAGCTAAAAACCAATGCTGAATGCTGTTTTGAATGGGCTGTGGTGTAAAACAGATTAGCAGTCTATTATTAGAGATAGTGAAGGAAGGCACAGTGGAAGTAGAAGCAATATGATGAATAAGGAAAGCTCAGGTTCTGCAGTTGCTCATGCAGGGTTTGCTTCCTCTAACCTGCACTGGACTTTTCCTGGTGGGGGAAATTCTACAGTCCTGACACTTTACTTAAAAGCTTGCATGCTAAACACAACAACTAATTAAAGTCAGTCTGGTTGTGGAGGATCATCTTGCTGGATAGTGTTTGACTTTTGATCAAAGGTAAGTCTCAATTCCGAATATTAGTAAAAGTTGTGTTTATTCAAACCATTTGTTTTTAAATATTATGGATTTTATAAATGTATTTGGTTCAATTATAGTTGAATGCTTTGAGAAATATATATACAGCTAAAGTCAGAATTATTAGCCCCCCTGTTTATTTTTTCCCCAATTTCTTTTTTTAAAGGAGAGAAATTTTTTCAACACATTTCTAAACATAATAGTTTTAATAACTCATTTCTAATAACTGATTTATTTTATCTTTGCCATGATGACAGTAATTAAAATTTTACTAGATATTTTTCAAGACACTTTTATACAGCTTAAAGTGACATTTAAAGACTAAATTAGGTTAACCAGGCAGGTTAGGGTAATTAGGCAAGTTATTGTATAACAATGGTTTGTTCTGTAGACAATCGAAAAAAATTATATAGCTTAACGGGGCTACTAATTTTGACCTTAAAATTGGTTTTAAACAATTAAAAACAGCTTTTATTCTAGCCGAAATAAAACAAATAAGACTTTCTCCAGAAGAAAATATATTATCAGACATACTGTGAAAAATGTCTTGTTCTGTTAAACATCATTTGGAAAATATTTAAAAAAGAAAAAATTTAAAAGGAAGCCTGATAATTCTATACTTCAACTGTATATATATATATATCGGTTCCCTTTAAGACCAAGATTTAATATTAGATATAAAGCTCTCAAAATTATAATGATTATTTATTGTAATTATTCCAATTAATCACAAAGAGCCAATAGTAGGTATGATTAATAAACTGTTAAGCAAGTCATTTTTTAAATGTATTATTTAACATTCAAACAACTCTGATTTTCAGTTACAACAAAGGAAAACATTTGTTATTTTAACAACAAACAACTATCACTAAAAAATGCAGGATTCCACACAATTCATTCAGGTCGTCCCAACACAAATCAATTAAGTTAACTTAACAAATTTAAATGGATTGAACATAAAACAGTTAAGGTGTCCACCAAATAAATCTGAAGAGTTCAAAAGTAGTAGCAAAAATATTTTTGTGTCTATTTTTTATTTTAGATTTGGAAAAAAATTTATTAGACCTTTATTGACATAAATTATTATTATTATTGTATATATATATATATATATATATATATATATATATATATATATATATATATATATATATATATATATATATATATATATATATATATATATATATATATATATATATATATACATATATATATATATATATATATATATATATATATATATATATATATATTTTTTTTTTTTTTTTTTTTTTTTTTTTTTTACTCAAACTCATAGAAACAAAATCCATAAAATTTAGAATAATGTACATTCTCAAATGGATTATTATTTTTCTATAGTTGTGTTACAGAATTACTGACAAATTATTTGCAAATAAATTGCTTAATTGAAAGTTATTGAATATATATATTTTTTGTGACTTAAAAAAGTGTTAACTTATCTTTCCACACACCAATTATGTGGTTATCTCTTTAACTGCCTGCTCTACCAAATGGTTGACCATATAATGACTGTTAAAGTCATTTAAAGAATGAAGGGTTTATATAATGGTTTACACACACAGCATTGTTGGTTTACAAAAAAATCAAACAAATATTATCCTGTTGCACTATTACACTTGATTTTTATTTTATTTTTTTTTTGGCACAACAGCAACAACAAAGCATGCTAAATGAGAATCTGAAATATATTTTATGGCATACTTCAAAAAATAAAGATGATTTAGTATTCAAAAAATGTTTTATTTTGATTATGTTTTCATATTTTCACATTTTTATAGGATATGTGTTAATTCCGGTACTTTTACCATAAACCGACATATCAACTATTTGATAGAGGGTAATATTTTAGAAATTATGTGATGTGTTGAAAAAAATGCATTGAGTGTGTTAACTAGCGACATTAGGAGTTAAGAAATGCAGTCCAACATTTTTTTCTTGGCAGGGCAGTTAAACGGTTATCTGTGTCTTTTTTGATGTTGTCGGACATTTTTCCACTTGTAATTGTTTCTAATTTTTCATTCCTTTTTATTTCTACCAACAGATGTTTCTTCTCAGGTTAAGAACGTTGTTCTTTCTCTATTCGTTGGCTGTAGGATACATTAAAACATCTAAGAGCTTCTGGAAACTCAAACCAAATGGTAAAACTCACACCAACTTTTTACAAAAATACCCCATGTTATGTTTTATGTTGCTGGGATGAATTTTAATCGCATTGGGCTTGCTTTAATATATTTTCACTTCTCATTTGTTTTTCATTCGTCTGTCATCAGTGCTTGTGGTGGATGTTGATGTAAAAGGTGTAAATATGGTAGAAGTGCCAGTGATCTGTGGAGAAGCCTATGAAGGGCATAATATCACATGGACCAAAAACAAAGATGAACATCTGGAGGATCAGGGAAACAGGATTACGGTGATGGTGGAGGGGTGGAAAGGGGCCAATTACTCCTGTTTTGACAAGGAGGGCTCCTACCTAAATCACACACTGGTTCTGGCCCAGTGGAGCTTTAGGAAGATCATCAGAAACACTCCTGAGAAAGGTAAAAGCATAATTTTTGTAACATATTTGAAGGTCAGAGATGAAAAGGGGTTTTCAGGGATTAAAACAATAAGTGCATAATATGATTTTTTTGTTGTTATTGCTATAAATCCTGTTTATTTATTTTTTGTTCATGCTTATACACTGTAAAAATATGCTTATGTTGGGAAAATATGAAGGAATTAAATAGCTTAAAATTTAAGGAGATTTAACGTAAAACAATTAAGTTGTCATAAAAAAACTGAACAAACAGCAAACGTCATTTTTTGAGTGTATAGTTTTTATATTTTAATATGCTCTACACTTGTTTATTATTTATATACAGTTTATTTTGCATTACAATACTTAGTAGTCTATAGTTTAAATATATTGGGGTCATTTTTTGCTTGTAAAAAACAGTAATATTGTGATTTTTGTTTAGTTTTTTTCAAATATGTAAACATTTATTTATTCTTTTTTAAGCATAATAGGGTATATGCTGAGCTAGTGTTGTTCCCATACTGATAAACTTCCGGTGACCTGATATTGTGAGTTTTTTTCCATTTTATACGGATCCTTTTACAGCATCTACGTTGTAATGTAATTCAAATACAATCAGTTAAACAGACTTTGGCATTCATTTAGTTGCTCAAGCATAAAACAAGACAAAAAGTCGTTTGCTCGCAAGCGCCCGGCAGAATCGGCAGGCTAGCACAGAAGCTCCATTGAATATACTGGGGTAAAATAAATGCTCATATTATAAAGACATGGCGAAGAAAAATGTAATTTAATGCGGAGCTGCTTGTACAATCTGAGACCCACTTTTTATCGGATATCACTCAGCCAGTGGAGATCGCTGATTTTTAAAGAAAACAGACCTTAAACGCGCTGATTTCGCATTGGCATACAATTCACCGGAAACGATTAACCCAGGTTACTGGCAAATTAAAAGTCCTATTAGCATGCTTCGGCATATACCCCATTCATTACTGCATCAGTGTCACATAATCCTTAAGAAATCATATTAATTTGCTGAGGTTATGTTGATTATTTTTTTTACTATTATAAAGTACAATATTTTTATGAAATATTTTTAAACTTCAGCTAATTCTTGTTAGTTTCATTTGTTTTTCTTTACCTCAAATGTTTATATTGTAGTGTTAGAATTGTTTTTAATTTGTTAATTAATTTTTTAAAATTACCAACCAAGGTTACATCCACTGTGCAACAAATAATTATGGAGGATTGTTTCAATGTTCATGGTCGTGGGGTGAGAACAGACATGGCCATATTACTCACATTGAAGCTATACGGTACGTTTCCCAGACTTTCTCTGCAATCTTGCTCCTAATGGTGTGTAGAATTAAATACATAATAAATGAATGAATGAATGAATGAATGAATGAAAACTTGATTCTGTTTTTAGGCCTGATGGTGGAAGCAACATCAGCTGCAGTCTGGATCCTGGAGGAAAGAGCATCACCTGCTTAGACCAAGACTACTGTCCGTATGCAGAGGAGCTGGAGCGCATCAACCTCACTGTTTACTTCAGAAGCAGTTTTGTTGTAGAATCATATAATGCTAAGTTCTACATCATGGATATTGGTGAGCTCTTAAAAGCTTTAAAACACTAAAGTAGTACACTATAACCCGCATATTACTGTTGTAGTGTTTGAGACCGGTCTCAAGCAGTGGTGTAGTCCTAAACATCAATCAGCCTACATTTTTGATTGTCACATTCGTGCATGCTTGTTTTAAACCAAACTATTAGGAGTCTGTCTTCTGTTTTTGCTATTATATACTAGTAGTTACCCTTTCAAATAGCATATTGTTACGCGATTTATGAGTAGTCTTTGCCTCATCGTTTTTAGTGTTATTTATATAGTGTCGTTCTCTGTAGCGGTAGGCACGATTAAGACAAATGTGAAATACTGTTGTACAGGGGCGATTTTAGGATTTTCATTTTAGGGCGGATCAGGAACAGATCATTTTGGGGTAAACAAAAAAAAATGTATAGACATTTACACACATATACATTTTTAAGTAAGAATTTGAAATAATACACTGAAATTATGGAAGTTTATTCAGAAAAATAAGTGAGTATACCGAGGGTATATGCAATTATTGATCCTCAGAAGTGGTAATACCCAAACAGCTCATTGAAAAAAGTAAGCATACTGAGTATACTTGCGTATAGTAAGGACTACACCACTGGTCTCAAGACAAATTCTTTATGGTCTCGGTTTTGTGACAAACTCAACTCTAATTGGTGCCAGTTTTGTGTTGTCTTGAGTCTGCTTGGTCTCGGCAGTGTCTTGGTCTAGCATGGCTTGACTACAACACTATTAAAGTTCCTGTGAAATTAAAAGAATGTTTTTTTAGATGTTAGTATCAGAATGTTAGTCTTAATGATATCTATCTGCTAGTGTGCTACACAATAATGACAAAGTTTGCATTTATAAAATCCACCTACATGGATTAACGAATACCTCATACTTCAGTTTCTCATCAAATCTTGACCTATCAAATGCTCTCTAGTATCTGACATGTCCCACCTCTTCAAGATGCTTTTTATTTCATGCGCTTGAGCTCAACCACTCTCACTGGCAGAGCTGATGAAAACCAAATGTTGTTTTTTAAGTGGAGGAGCTGCTCCATGTCCCACCCCCTTTCATTTTTCAGTTGAGATTACATCTAATGATCATACATCTAATAAAAAATGTACATTTCAAAGCACTTCACAGGACCTTTAAGTAATCATATTCCTAGTTACTCCAGACCTCTTTTTCCATGTATAAGAGACTTAATCTTCCTTTTATATCCCATCTCTTTCCCTTGACGATCTCTGATAAACTAATCATAGTAGAGTACTGCTGAGAACATTATTTTCCTAATGTGGAATATATAGGTTCCCTAGTGATGGATTGCAGCTGGAAGGGTATCCTCTGCGTAAAACATATGCTGGATAAGTTGGCGGTTCATTCCGCTGTGGCGACCCCAGATTATTAAAAAGACTAAGCTGAAAAGAAAATGATTGAATGAATGAATGAATGAATGAATGAATGAAATATATAGTATAAGCTTAATGTGTAACTATGACAATTATGGGTGATTTTAAATAAAAGACGAATGGACAATATAATAGAAAAGATTACCCGAATTTGATTTAAGTAGTCATGAGACTTAACAGCAATTTCTTTTCTTTTACACTCGCTTTGAGCAATCATGTCATGTCGATTCTATGTCTATTTTCTGTCTTGGTTTTGGTCTTGTTCTTAATACTCACTGGTCTTAGCAGTGTCTTAATCTTAGTTGGTCTTGAATACAACACTAACTCATATGAATATGCATAAATGCTGTTTTTCAGTGAAACCTGACATGGTGGCTATTAGCAGGATCAATCATACATGCGTAGAAGTGGGATACCCAAACTCTTGGAACACACCATCATCTTACTTCCCTCTCATCTTCCAAGTGAAAGAGATTCGCTGTAGAAAACGCAAAAAATGTGACTGCTCCCAACCGAGCTCAATAGGGGTACTGTTAACTTAACGCATGTGCTTTATGTTCAGTTGAGGTTTACAATTGTATATGTTTTTGAAGAAGTCTCTTATTCTCACCATGGCTGCATTTATTTGACAAAAAAAAAATACTGTGAAAAATCATTTCTATTTAAAAAGAGCCTTTTTTATGCTACTTTTCCAGCATGTCAATTCTCAGACATTATATGACCCGACACATCAGTTCAGCGTGTTTATTGGTGAAAACTAGCTCTGACAGATGCCAACAGACACTGACAAGAATAACAAACTGATCTGACAAAACCCAATGAAGTGTTTGTGGGCATCTGTTGGTGCAGTGCAAACTGATCTCAAAACACACTGACAAGCAATTGAGACAGTAAAATCTGACTAATGTGTTCATATTATGATACAATCTTCACAGAAAAAAGCACATGCTCTTCACATGAGCATCACATGTTAAAATCACAAGTGAAAGATACATGAAATATGTTTTATGACCCCAAAACACAATTTTATTTTGGAAAAGAAGGTTAAGTTTTAACAACTTTATTAATCCCACCAGGTGAAATTAAATTAGGGCAGTGGCATCATGATACAATAAACACATGCAGAAACAAATTACTTACAGACAATATTTAAAAACACAATTGAGTCAATTGTTGGTCATTGGATCAACCACTAAAGCAATTTGCTCAAAACATTGATTCATTCAGGAACAAAATATGTCTTCGTCAATTCATTCAGTCATTTAATCACTGATTCATATTAAACAATTAATTTAGGAAACAAACATTTGACTGGCACACAAACCCAAACTGTGTACTTTTCTAGTAGGTACTTATTATGAATAATTACTTAATGACTACAAAAAAATGATGTTTTATATAGTATGAATATTTGTGGTGTGAATGTTATCTGGACATATTGTACTTTTGGACTCAACCATTCTCTTTATAAAATAGTTACTTAACTATCATTAAATAACAAAACATGACTATGTGATTACGTTGTTTAAATCACATCTAATTGAATATAATTTAATTGTGTGTGTGTGTGTGTCTGTGTTATATTGTTTTATTTTTTCAGACTTACCTCACACAAAGTCTCCAGCTGCCTGTGTCAAAAGGTAAAACAGTGTGTGTGAGAGTGAAGGATGAATTCTGCAATTCTTCTTGGAGCGAGTGGAGCCAGTACAAGTATGTATATTTAACAATTATTATATTTTAAGCAGCAAATTAATTTGCTTTGGCCTTGAATATACAGTTGAAGTCAGAATTATTAGCCCCCCTGTTTATTTTCTCCCCAGTTTTCTGTTTAATAGAGAGCAGATTTTTTCAATACATTTCTAAAACATAGTTTTAATAACTCATTTCTAATAACTGATTTATTTTGTCTTTGCCATGATGAAAGTAAATAATATTTAACTACATATTTTTTAAGAATATAATTTTTATATTTTTAAAGCTTCTATACAGCTTAAAGTGACATTTAAAGGCTTAACTAGGTTAATTAGGTTAACTAGGCAGTTTAGGGTAATTAGGCAAGTTATTGTCTAATGATAGTTTGTTCTCTAGACTATCGAAAAAAAATTAGCCTAAAGGGGCTAATAATTTTGTCCTTAAAATAATGTTTTAAAAAATTAAAACTGCTTTTATTCTAGCCGAAATAAAGCAAATAAGACTTTCTCCAGAAAAAAAAATATTATCAGACATACTGTGAAAATTTCTTTGCTCTGTTAAACATTATTTGGGAAATATTTAAAAAAAGAGAAAAAACTCAAAGTGGGGCTAATAATTCTGACTTCGACTGTACATATACATTGCTTTATTGATATTTTATCTCCACTAACAACTTTTTCTGTTTGTTCGTTTTAGATGCAAGAAAAATCGGAAGCAGAGGAAACCAAAGTTAAAAATGCTTTAATTTATCATGCAACATAATTGAAAACTGGATATAGTTTTTGGATAATTCTACCCATTAACACAGGCTTATTTTTACCACCCACTTTGTCATGCAGTATACTGTATAATAAAACACAAACACATATTATGTGTTTTTGTAACTTTAAATGGTTTTATCTATGCTTTGTTTAGTAGAATGAATAACACTATCATGCTCTTAAATTAATTATTTATTACAGTTGAATTGTTTTGCATGTATTTATTATGACTGCACTGTTTTCCGATGTCTGTACATGATTATATAACACATAAATCATTCAATTGCTCTTAATTCAGTATGTCTTGTTTGTACGTTTAGATTCAAGAAACGATTTCATGTCAAGTCTCATGCAGTGTGTGCTTTACTAAACAGGCATGGACATTGTTAGGGTCCTAATTATGTGCAAATGTCTTTTCTTTCATTGTAGATCACACGCAAGACTTATCAAGAGAGAAATTACTGTCACAGCTCAATGTGGAGCACAAGGAAGTGCTATTCCCTCCATTTCAACAGATTTCCAGGATCACAGCAAAATAACCACTTTAATCAATTGATCACTGATTGTGTGACAAACTAACCCTCTACCAAAGTCTGGAAAAAACACAAGTGTGAGTGAAACTTAACCACCATGAATTGCCTGACGTGAAAAACACAAGTGCTGGGTTTTTGGAAATGATACAATTTGTGATTCACGGCTAATTATTTGAGGAACTTACACAAACAGGCTTGCCATTCATTAGCTGATGTTGGTAATAAACAAAAAGAGTTTAACAAAATTAATAAATGAAAGGGAAATGCCATTAGATAGAGTCGTGAGTGCATCAATTGTGACTGGAAATAAACACCAAAATGGGTCTGAATGAGGAACAGAGCACAGATACTGTGACAATTAGTGCATTGTCGCTCTGTATTTGGATAAATATATTCTTCCCCTGTTTATCGACACTGTTAAACCCAATAAGTTAAGGTAACTTAAACCAATTGATGAAACTGATTGCAATAAACCATTTAAGTTAAAAAGCTAATCCTAATGAGTACTGTGAACTTAATCTATTTAAGTACATGACACAATTTGAGCAGTAAAACCCAGTAAATGAAGAGAACTCAAACCAACTGAGTACTGTAAAACTCAATAAAGGCAACTCAAACCCTTTGAGGAAACCGATTGCAACAAACCATTTGAGTTAAAAAAAAAACTAATCTATATGAGTACTGTGAACTTTCTCTATTTAAGTTGAAGTAATGAGATATTTAAGTTATTACGTAAGTCTTGATTGCACATTAATGATGAACAACTGCTGTTAACAAACAGAATTAATGAAAAGAAACAAAACTACAGCGACCTCAGTCACATCATTAAAAAATATATAATATATGTTTAATCTATTGAAATCTTAGCAGAGGACCATTAAACAACTCCACGAACAGTATCAACAGCTTCAAAACTCTTTTCAAGTGAGTAGAATTAATTTCCAGTAAATTTTGAGTTAACTACACACAATTCTTTAAAAAAATTTGATTGGGTTTTACAGTGCAGGGACATTTCTTAAAGGCACATTGAAACAATCCTATGGACATCCAATACGATTTTTTTTCCCATGTATGAAAAATATTAAAGACATTTTTAGCTGAAAATGGGGTCCTTGGTTATTTGTACAATACAAGTTAATGGCTAATGGCAAATGAGCAGGCAAAAATAAATAAATAAAAAACTCCAAGCAGGTATTATGCTTTTTCACTCTGGTTGTCATTGACTTACATGGTATGGATAATTAATATAATAATTCTGGACCACAATTCTAGCCAAAAATGTTCATTAAAGGAATCTATTTTACCCCTTTTTCAAGATTTTTTTGTCGCCTGTGCCTTTAATGCTAGTTCTCCCCGCCCACCTTTGTGGCTGATGTGATAAAATAAAGACGGCAAAATCACTGTAATTCAGTACAAACATGCATTGTTTTGAAAACGATTTAAATTTGTAAAACTCATTCTTGATCACATTTGATGATGATTGATGGTCACAGTGAGCTGAACAGGTCTTTTAATACCAGTTTCTTTGCACACGTCCTGTCTTGTCGGTATGATTATATGCAATACTATGGAGACAAGTTAATACGGAGCTGTTAATCAATTCGGTGGGCTGGTAAACCGCACTCCTATGTCACGTTGTGGTTAGCCTCAAAATGGGAAAGATTTGGATTTTAACTTTAGGAAGTTAAAACAAGAGACATGTTGTGTTTCTATCACTCCAATATGACTGTAGACACACTATGTCTACACACATTTCTGTCCAAACAGCTTACAAAAGATGATTTTCATCATAGGTGCCCTTTAAAGTCCTTCTGATATAATAAAAGTCAACCACTTGGATGGTCTGAGAGTCAGTAAATTAAAGTTAAATGTTAATTTTTGGTGAACTGTCCCTTTAAGGCCCATTTACACCAATAACTATAAAATAATCATAATAAAAAAAATGCACAAAGGCACGGGGGATCAATACAAATGGAATGCATTTTCATTTTTTCTCAGCAGATGAATGATAAAAAAATAACAGCCAACAATCAATTATTCTTGTATTTAAAGTGGCAGATGATAAAACATATAATAAACAGAATGTTATTATTTGCTCTCATGGATCTATCAATGTTCTTGATGTGCAATAGGCCTAGGTAGAACGTCTTTAGATGGCTAGGGTCCATGTTTTTTTTTTTTTTTTTCAGGGCAAGTGTGACATAAAAGTTTGATCCAAGAATCATTTCCTCAACATCATCATGAGAGACAGTGAAGAGGGTACAGATTGCTGACCTACTTCTGAAGTATAGAGACTAAAAGAGAATATTGGCTCACTCCCACTGGGACTTGTGCTCTCGCTGGCAGGCTGATAGAAACATCTACATACTCATAATTAAATGATCTACAGTCTATATGTAGGTAGCAGACACACTCCCTGAGCCTATAATTAAATATATTATCTTATAATGAAGTCACTGTCCACTAAAGTACATGGTAATTTTATGCAAATACACAGGTATGTCTGAAGAGAGATCGCTCCCTCAGAATATTAACAGTGTCTAGTGTTAAAATAATTTAAGGTATATGATTTATGTGATTATGGGTTTAATAGTCCAAGATGTTCTGGGTTAAATATTACCACAAAACAACTGCTCTGGGTTTTGTTTTTGGTTAACATGTGATCAGTTGTGTTTTATTACTGAATGGATATTTACTGTATTCATGGGAGATACATCATACTCCGTAAATGATGCTTGATCATATGTTTACACAGGAGGGAAGTTCAGCCCGGTGAAAAGCTGAGATGGCTGCGGCTTTACCACAAGAGGACTAGGGATTTGGAGATGATAATTCCCCACAAAGTGTGATTAAGGTCATCAGTTTTTAACCACATGCTTTTTTTTTTGCGACTGCATGTGAAAGCAGAAATAGAATTATGTCTCTTTAGATTGTGTCATTATGCACAAATTGGAAACACTCTTTCTTTAAATCCTTCACAACACACAAGTCAAACAAACAATCTTATGTTCAGATTGTTACAGAATTTTTTTTAATGGTATTCAATGTTTCTTTATTCTGTATAAAAAAGAAAAATGTTTCTAAAAGAAGTTTCTTTAAAAAAAAGTCAATTTAAGAATTCCTGAATATGTCAGTTGATCAAAATAAAATGTTATTTAACTCTTCTGAAGTTTTTATTTTATGAAAAATATATAAAAAATAAAAATAAATGCTATAAATGCTAAATAAATGTCAAAATGTTTGTTTTAAATCTGTAATTATAAATGTCTTTATAATATATATTCAATATATATATATTCAAAGAGACCCCCTTTGAAATTTAACCCCCCTTTATATATATATATATATATATATATATATATATATATATATATATATATATATATATATATATATATATATATATATATATATATATTTATATATTTATATGACAAAGGTCCAGAATTGGTCCCAAACATGAGCACATTTGTCCTATTTCGACTGCTATGCCATTATACACTAATAAATACTGATTATAACCCATCTGAGAAGGCTTTAAGACCAATAAAAAGGTTTGAAGCACCAAATGCAGCCCATATTAAAGTTACATTTTTAATACTAATTAGGCTATTGCTGTCATACATGAATTTTTCAATTTTACTTATTTAAAAGATAGGCTAGAAAAATCATGAAGCTATACATCATTATTATTTTCTTATTCAAATAGCCAAATTTTGAATCAGGGAGGTTGAATGTGCTGGCCAATTTGTTATTTGTCTAATAATTGACAATAGGCAACAGTTTCCTTTTTAAAACTTTAACAGATTCATATTTGGTTATTTATATTATAAATTTACCCATTAATTGATTTTATTAACATCTTCCCCTAAACCCCTGAATTGTACAGTGTCACAAAAATGATGCTATATTGATGTGCGTATCTGGAGCTGTATCCTGTCTAGACTTTAACCAAAAAAGGTGCTTAAAATATCGCTAAAATGTAGCATTTAAACTTCATATTTAATTAGAAATGAGGCTAATAACTGTAAAAATGTCTGCCTTTTGAGAAAAAAAGTAACCCCCCTTTCACCAGGCTGTCTACGTGCCTGATACATAAATCGATTTATAAATGGTAAACTGATAAATGATGACAAAACATGATTCATTTAAAGGGTTAATAAAAATGTAATTTTTTTTTGTTTATTACAATGTTTATTATATACAGTTAAAATCAGAATTATTAACCCCCTGAATTGTTAGCCCCCCTGTTTGTTTATTCCCCAATTTCTGTTTAACGGGAGAAGATTTTTTCAACACATTTCTAAACATAACAGTTTTAATAACTCATTTCTAATAAATAATTTATTTAATCTTTACCATGATGACAGTAAAAAATATTTTACTAGATATTTTTCAAGACACTTCTATACCGCTTAAAGTGACATTTAAAGGTTTAACTAGGTTAACTGGGTTAACTAGGCAGGATAACTGATTGCAACTATATATATAATTCTGATTGCAACTATATATATATATATATATATATATATATATATATATATATATATATATATATATATATATATATATATATATATATATATATATATATATATATATATATAGTTGCAATCAGAATTATTAAACCCCCTTTGAAATTTAACCCCCCTTTTTATATATATATATATATATATATATATATATATATATATATATATATATATATATATATATATATATATATATATATATATATATATATATATATATATATAACAATTTTGCATTATTATTAATTAAATTAATGAATCATAAAAATGTTAAATTATTTCATAAGATGCTTCTGGAAATTGTTATTACTTTTAATAATAAAGGTGTATTACAGTTTTAGCCCATAGAAATGTCAATGAAGCAAGAGTGGAAGAGAGATATTATCAAAGTGAAGAGCCACCATTACAGACACTAATAATTAAAATCCGTTATCGTTTCTCTATTATGCACAGCTCGTGATCTTCATTATAGCGCCCTTAATCTTTATCGCACAGTAGGCAACGTGAATGCTGAGTCGTCTGATGTGACTCTTATCATTTCACCTATATCCACCCCCTCTCCTCCTCTCTCGCTTTCAGTCTCTGTGCCCTCATGATGCCACGGCGCTCGCTAATCCGCTCTCCGCGGCGCACATGCTCAGTACCGATCACTGTGGCGATCTGTAATGGCTGCGGGATGATGTGATACGAGTCCCGGTGCCGCGCCGCGTCTCTTCGGTAGGAATGCCTTTTCCTTGAGACCGCCAACCACTCCGTTCATTCCTCCGTCAACATGGTTGGCATCCGACAGAAGAATAAACGTCGGACATCGTAGTCTCGAGCACGTGCGAGGGCGATATTCGTGTAAGTTGAATGTTTATTTTGTGTCTGTAAATTGCGGTTCATTGAGCGGGGGATCCGGACATGCGTGTGTCAGTGTTTGTTATCCGAGGTCACTACAGTTCAGAGCAGCATCTCTAGAGAGACAAGGCACGAATATAGACGCGTGCTGCATAGAGCTGCATTTATATATAACGTTAGCGTGTTTTGATTCCATTTCAGTGCATGTTGCGTTTTATTGCAAACGTTTAACACCGGTTATCACAACGTGCTAAACCAGCGTCACGTTGAGTATCATTAACGATAACCTTATACTTCTGTTTCTTACGTTGGTCGTTCCTATGTATATTAATATGAGTAAAACAGAAGTTATTCGTGTAGATGCGCTTATTTAGCACCGCAACAGGCTCACTGTGCGACCAGCCAGTCACACACAATGAATTTTCAATGAGCTCGGGGGTTACTACAGTTCATTTCGACAGTTCCTGCTGCCTCCAACACTAAAATGCATTATCAGATGTCGTGGTGTGGTGCGGGCGGTCAGAAATGCTTCCTAAAACGGTTAAACTTCTGTAAAAGGATACCTAAAACAGCAAGATGATAAAATGTAGATTTTAAAGCAACCGTTTTAATGGTTTTGAAATATGTCAGTATTCATAAAGTTATTAGACTGTCTGTGGTAACAGAAATGTGTTCTCCTTTACGAGGTAACCATAGCAACAGTAGGCCGCATGAGGGGTTTTCGTAAACTGTCTAAATAGTAAATGCTATATTTATGTCTTCATTGAATTCACAGTATTTATCACAGTATATTTGCATATAAAAAGTGTCAAAAAAATGTGTTTTGGCTGGTTTAAGCTGGAAGTTGCTTGTTTTAGCTGGTTTCCAAGCTTGGCTAAGCTGTTCAAACTGGTTTTCCATGCTTTCCATATTTTACACTTGGTAAAGCCAGCTAAGACCAGTTTAAGACCACATTTTAATTAATTTATTAATTTATTTACTTAAAATACATAAATACAGTGAATAAAATGTATTTCATTCCAAAAATTTCTAAAATGGACTGATGGTTGATTTCTGAAAATTGTTCTGTAAGGGAACGTGTCATTCATTTGGTTCTCAGATTTGTTTTCTTTATTAAAAACACAAATGTACAAACCCTGTTATTATCCTTGACTTCAGCCCAATGGGCTCTATGCACCGCTAGTGTTTTTTAGCCAACGGTAAACTTCCGGTGAAAGTTTGGAAAATGGAATTTAACGCAGTGCTTCTTGTCCAGTCTGAGACCCGCTTTATTTCAAATATCTATTAGGCAGTGCAGAATACTTATTTTTAAAGAAAACAGATCTTAAACATGCCGATTTTGTAATGAAAAGACAGTTTACCAGAAGCCGTCGGGCTGGCTGGCTGAAAATTAAAAGTCTGTGTGCATATACCCCTTTGAACCTACATCTTTAACAGTTTTATTATGCTAAAAACTGTTATTTGTCATTAAAAAAACTAACAGAAATAGCAAAGTTGTTATCATTCACATCAGTTGATTAAAAACATGAAATTATATATCAAGTCTACAAATATATAATACAAATAAATTTACAATTGTCCCCATGTTTCGGTCAGTCCTGTCATATTTGCATTAAATTGAACAAAATGCATGCAAAACACCTTTAACGCTATGAAAGGAAGTGACATCATCTGTCATTGAATTGTATGCTTTTATGCTTGTTTTAGTATGATTTTTTTGAGGAAGACAAGCTTAAAAGTCAGGCACTGTCACATTTTTTTTAGATTAGATTAGATTCAACTTTGTCATTCGACATGTACAAGTACAAGGCATTGAAACGCAGTAAGCGTTGTCTGGTATCCCGCTGTTTAGCCATGTTTCTGTGAAAATCATGACATTACAGTTCCATAATCTTTTGCTGTGGTTGATGCGCAGTCGAATCTCATCCATTTTGTTCACCAGTGACCGTACATTGGCGAGAAAGATGCTGGGTAAAGAGAGCCGGTGTGGTGTTAGCTTTAGCTTAGCTCTTAGCCCGCCGCGCTTCCCCCGTCTTTTATGTGCCTTATGAGAAAAAACTGTCATGAGGTTAAAAAAAAGTTCTTACTTTTTTCATAATTCTGAAAAAAGCTTAGAATTGCAACATTAAAAGGGATAGTTCACCCAAAAATGAAAATGTACTCACCTTTGAATGGTTCCAAACCTTTGAGAGATTGATGAGAATCTTTCATCTGTTGAACACAAAAGAAGATATTTTGAAGAAAACTAAAAACCTCATTCATTCATTCATTTTCTTTTCAGCTTAGTCCCTCTATTAATCAGGGGACGCCACAGCGGAATGAACTGCCAACTTATCCAGCACGTTTTACGCAGCGGATGCTCTTCCAGTTGGAACCCAACACAGGGAAACACCCATACACTCTAACATTCACACTCATACACTACGGCCAATTTAGCTTATTTAATTCATCCATAGCACATGTCTTTTTTGACTGTGAGGGAAACCGGAGCACCTGGAGGAAACCCATGCAAACACAGTGAAAACATGCAAACTCCACACAGAAATGCCAACTGACCCAGCCGAGGCTCGAACCAGCAACCTTCTTGCTGTGAGGCAATTGTGCTACCCACTGCGCCATCGTGACGCCCTCCAAAATCTGAAACTTCTGGTCAATAAAAGAAAGAAAGTCAACAAGCCAAATATGATGTCAGAATTTTCAGTTTTGGGTGAACTATCCCTTTAAACCCTTTTAAAGTATCTGAAAATATAAATTTAGAATTGAGAGAAACTCGCAGCATAAAAAGTCCTAATTGCGAGTTTCTCACATCTCCTGTGAAAATATCAGAATAGAGAGATTTATTATGAAAATTGTAAGACATTAACTCTAATTGTGAGGCTTGATCTCAAAATCGCAATTGCAGAAATGTATTTAGAACTGCAAGATGTGCATCTAATGCGAGACGTTCTTAAAATTGTAAGATACTGTGACGATCTTTTAACAAAATTATATGAAACAAATTAAAGGTGAAGAGCGCTTTCATTTTTTTCTTAAATGCTGCAAATCTATTGCAAAATAATATATTTCTGCCATAACCACTTTGCTATTTAAAAAACAAATAAATGAGCAATTCCAGCGTTATGGATGTGACATTTGCAGTAAAAACTCAAAACATAAATACACATAGAAAGTAAATGTTAGCATTATATTGAAGCATCTGTTTATATTTTCCAAAACAACTAACCACGGAGTTATGGGAGCAGAAAAATATCAATCTGTAAACATGTTTTGTACTTTAACTGAAGAAAATAAACATGCGTTATGTATGTGACCCAAAAGTCTGCGAGTTTACAGTATACAACATACTTTGTAGAAATTCTGTGAATTAAACTGCACAGCTTAAAATAAATCATGCTAATCAAAAGGATAAGAGTCCGCTCTCTATAGAACAAAAATGATTAATTTTATTTTATTTGACATTTTAGCATTTATGAGGGAAGATTGTTGTTATGGATGTGATGTCTCTCCGTTATGGTTGTGACAGATGTGAAATTGCCACTTGTGTGACTTTGGTAAATCAAGTACATAAGTTTGAATTTGAAAACATTGACAGAGACAATTTTGAGCATTTCTGAAGTACTGTAAAATACTTGTTTACACAAAAAAAACATAGAACGAGTTTCTGTGTTTTGGTAAAAACTATTTTTTTTTCATAGCAAGGTTGACATTTGCATGGAATTGCTCATATATATATATATGTATGTGTATATATATATATATATATATATATATATATATATATATATATATATATATATATATATATATATATATATATATATATATATATATATATATATATATATATATATATATATATTGAATAATACAAACTAAAGAAGACTCACTAATATAAACAAACTGAACTGTGACTGTGCTGGGATTTTACATTTAAAAAAATAAATATCAGCATATCTGTCTTCTGGCATAAGCTGAGGTCTTTGCACATTTTCAGTACAAAGTCCCCTGCTGATGAAGAAACTCTTTCACTCAGGACTGAGATGGCTGGTGTGCAGATGTAAGCCTTTCTTAAACCAGAGAGCAGTGTGTACTGAGGTGGTCAATAGGCCCTCTGATCCAGGGGACTGGCATACACTACTGATTATAAAATGACTAATTATAAAGTAGAATAAGGACAGGAGTTGAACATGATTATGAAGGTGAATAATTAATATTACTTGTTACTCCTGTGAAAATGTCAGAATGGAGAGATTTATTCTGAAAATTGTAAGACATTAACTCTAATTGTTGAGGCTTAATCTTAAAATCAATGGCAGAAATGTATTTAGAATTGCAAGGTGTGCATCTAATGCGAGACGTTCTTAGAATTGTGAGATACTTACTGTATAAGCTTGTAATTGTGAAAAAGACGTTATAATGGCAAGACATAAACTCAGAATTGTCGCAGTTACCCTTATTTATTTATTTAATTCTGTGGCAGAAGCAATCTTCCATACTGAAGTCCTGTAAAAGTTGCTGTACAAAAGAAGTTATAACAAGTGACTGCTTCTCCAGAAGTCTGTACACTGAGTGCAAAACAGATGCAATATATTTACTATTATGTAACCGTTTCCCTATATAGACAAGGCTGGTTCTTGCAGTTGTTATGGTAATTTTGACAATCAAGTTATTTGCAAAGCACATTACTTGCTGTGTTATGGTATATAATGATGTGTTTTAGATTGTTTTTAGCCTCTGTCTGTGCTTCATTGTGTGTGTGTGTTTGAAAAGCACGTTGCCCTGAGGAAACCAGTTATGTAATAACCTGTGTTTACTGTCTATATTAAACTTCACTGCACAATGTTGCCACATATTACATTTAGTCTGTCTAATTATAGCTTGTATACAAACTTTTTGTATTTGCTTCTGTTTTCGGTTGATTGAATACTTGCTTGTCTTGTGCTTAGAGCATCAGTTATTTTACTGATGGACAGTCATGAACCTGCCTCTATCTTTGTGTTTCTGATATCAGTGCAGTGCTGGTGTGAGATAGTGCCAGTGAATTGCCTGTGGTTGGCGGTAGTCAGGACTCAGGAGTGATGGCTGTGAAGGAGCGGGTGGAGGCGGTGCTGAATGTGGGCCTGCGGGTCCCCAGTATCATGTTGCTTGAGGTGCTGTACCGCTGGGATGTCAGCTCCTTTTTCCAGAAGATCCAGAGGAGCAGCCTCAACAACAACCCCCTCTTCCAGTACAAGTACCTGGCCCTCTACCTTCACTATGTGGGTAAGTGACAAATTGCTACTGTTATGTGATATTACAATAGTATATGAATGAGGAGTAGTTTTGCCATAAAATTACCATGTATTACCATCTCTGTCTGCACCATTTTTAAAAGAAATAAAAGGGTTTTTATCAGTGTTTATTTTTCGTTTGACATGATCATATGAGTGCAGAGTTTGGATTGTTTATGCACATTTTGCAATTTGTGTGAACACTTTTGTTATTATGATTGTAATATTCACTGGTCAGTTTGACCCACGATTGAACAGATTTCACTTAAAAGGATGTAATTTATAATCTAAGATTTTCAGCTATCTTCTGAATGATTTTTCATTTATGCAAAGCAGTGTGTCCTGCCTCAAGTGCAAACATTTTTGTCAGCAAGCATGGTAATTTTGCATTAAAAAAGTTAGAATTTTGTCTATATTAAGATATTTAGATTTTAAATATTAATTTTTTTGCAAAAGGTATAGGCCTGCACAACATATTGTTTCAGCATCAATATTGCAATGTGCAATTAGTCACATCACAGGACAAGCAATGTCATGTTGGGATTAATATAACATGACATTATCTAATTTAAACGGTGTCAAAGTAATTTTAATGTGTTTAAAGACATGTGACTTAGATTTTAGGCTAACTTTAAACCATTTGGGCACAATAAATTATAAAGTTTGCCATTTTAACAAAAAAAAGAATTGTGGTGAATTAATTATTCAATTAAATATGTATATGGTGTCAATTTACGTTTGATTATTGCATTTTGAACCTCAATGCTGTTAGATTTCCCCGAAAACCATGAAGCAATGTTTATTAAATTTTATATTAACCTTGGATAAAAATATCACAGTTTCATGGGATTGTGATTACTGCTCTAAAATATATTCTTTTTAAATGTCTGCGTAAAAAAGCAACAACTTTTCCCCCTTTAAACACAATATTTTTTATTTTAAGAAACATTTATAATATTTTGGAGCAGTAAACATGTCAGGCATGTCAGGTTTTCATTAGTTTCAAAAACACAAATTTCTTTTTTTCTGCTAGGGATACTGTTGTCCTAAAGCTGAAAAAAAAGTAAATAAAAAAAAAATCCTACACATACCTTAGGAAGGGTATAGCAGAAAATTTGGTGATTTTAAAACCTTGACTTTTCCAAACCACGGTATACCTTGAAAACGGTTATCATCTCATGCCTAATTGTTACTTTGTATATTTTTGTATAATTTAATGCACTCCAAATCCCAATTAATGTAAAACGATGAATTCTTTCTAAATGGAGAAATTCATAAAGATATTTCAAATCGACATATATATATATATATATATATATATATATATATCGAAGGAAAACAAAATATCACAATGTCAGTTTTTTTTTTCCAATATCGTGCAGCCCCATAAGGATATAGTAATGTTAAAGTTTACTGTTTTTTAATAAGATTTATTTATCCGATTTTTATGACAGTTAAACAAACAAGAGTAAAAAAAGAAAAGAAAAAAGGTTTACTGTTTTAAACCAATTAAAAAAATGTTTGTGTGTAAATTATTTTGAATTTGGGTTAATTTGGCCAGCAAACTTTAACTAAAACCCTGAATTCATACACAATGTAATGTTTAAAAATAAAGATTCTAGATTGCACAGCAAAGCAGTCAAATCTTAGTTTGCTTTAGTCTTTTGTGCAAGGAAATGATCTTAAATGCTATTAAATATATGGATGTTTTTCATAGATGCATTATTGTCAATAGAGAACCTCTGTTTTTGATAGTGTTCTAACTTGTTTCTTAACTTTTCTATACATCAAAATTTGCCACCTAGCAGAATGGTTAATCATAAAATGCGTAGTCCAGGGCTTTCAAGATTCTTATTAAGATTCTTAGCCATTAGAATAAGAATAAGTAGCAAGTTGTTCTAGAGGTCAGACAGGAGGCCTGTTTATAATATTACTCCAGATTGTCACTCATTTGAGTAATGGTGGCAGAGGCAGCGAGATGATTGAGTGGAGAATAGAAAAAAAGCTTAAAAGAGTTGGCAAAAAGCCTTGTATGCGAAAGAAAAATCCCCAGAAAATAAATAAATGCAACCTATATCTCAGTGTTTATTTAGCTGGTGGTCCTGCTGCCACAGGGCTCTCACAGCCCCTGTCCGAGTTTTAAAAAGACTCAGTGGAGCGCGGTTGGTCCTAACTAACATCCCAACAGACAGCACTCATAATATATTCACTGGCATCCGTCTATGTTGAAATTGTGAATTACTCCGCCACTTTCCATATTATCTGTGTTTGCTCTCCATTTGAATGCATTTATTTATTTATTTATTTGGCTTCAGCTCATTTGGCCTAGTTTGTAGAAGAATTTAGTACAATTCCAAGCCTCCCTCCATTTAACCCATGTTTAAGTGGTTTGTGAACTTTAATTAAAGCCACAGACTCCTGTAAAACTGGCTTTTGGAGCAGATGTTTGTGTTGTACCCGAAGGAACAAACCCTAATGACCCTGCATTTGTCTCATTGGTGTATGTGTGTGTGGTCATGCGCTTATGCCCATGCGGCTGTTATTTACCCTAGAGAGGATGCTTTTAAGGTTACATGGGGATGTTTGTATAAAAAGAAGGGCAGCATTGACTCTAGAATATAGAGCAGCACTCAATCAACTGATGAATACAAACAAAAAAACTGTGTGTCAATCTGTGTATTCAGTTTACTGGTAGAAAAATAATCAACATGGGCTCATTCTGAAAACGTAGCCCTATATACAATTCTGGAGATCACAAATTATGTAGCTAGAAGTACGTATGGCTGCATTTCATCTTTAAAATGAACGCTACATGGTGGTATGACTGCGGTGCTTTTTGCACTTACCAGCTGACGCTTCCCTTAGTATGGACTGCTTTCCCGCTGGCACTAGTTTGTCCAGTAGCTCACCATGTATGTCAGCAGACTTGAGACAAAGAGAGGAGTTGACCACGATGACAAGGTTCTAGTTTGTCGATGAATAGTTTCAGAAAGCGGGTAAGACAAAAACAGCAACAAAAATAAAAAAACAAGTAAATAACAAGGTGAGAATGTGGTAAAATCTAAAAAAGTGGTAAAAATCAGGCGAGGCCCTTTCTTTTCTCTGGATTGCTTTCTAAAACTCTCAGTTGGGTTTAGGGAAGTGGGTGGGCGGTGCAATCTGTGCTTTTTGAAAACACTATTGGTTGAGTTTAGGGGAGGAGGAGGGTGGGTCAGTCGATCAGTCAGTGAGTCAGTAAGTCAGTCGACAGTGGCCTCTGGTGTATTTACATGAGAAGAACAGGCGCAAATGGCACTCGTGAAAGAAATTTGAGATCTTGAAAAGTGTACACATCGGCCTCTGGTGGATTCGCGAAAGCAAAAACTGCAACAAAAAAAACGTAGCTCCTGGGATGTATTTGGCGCTCTCTAGAAATGTATATAGCGGTATGTTTTCAGAATGAGCCTGGGTTGAAACTAATTATTGCAATGAATACACAGTGAAATTGAAATGAATTGATATTTCACAGCTTATCCTTTTTATCACCGTCATACAGGTGGGCTGTTTTCAGTCCATATTTGATAAATGGTAACACTTTATTTTGTTACAATTCATAGTGTTAACACACCATTAACTAAGGCTATTAGCTCAATAAACTACTTATTAGCTGCTTATTAATAGTAAGTAAGGTGGAAGTAGAGTTTAGGTTTTGGGTAGGACTAGGGATGTAGAATAAAACTAAACTAAATAAAGGGCTAGTAATAAGCCAGTATTTAATAGCATGAATTGTGACATAACGTTTTACCAATAAAATAAACATTTATCTTGACAAACTATATATAATATCCCTAAATCATATTTAACTGTCAAGACTAAACTCAAAATGGTGTGACAATTAATTTATTCAAAATGCAATGCACTAAAACTAATTTGGTGTTTTCAGTTACTAGTAAATTTTGCAAACAAAAAAATGGCAAGTACTTGTTATTTGTAAAGATATTTGTGTGTGATATTGGTTTGCAACTTTTCTATTGCTTGTTGGTGTTAGAAATATTAAGTCCTTCAAGTTTTGGGATTTTTAAAACCATTCTGAAAATATACAGAGAAAAATATTGTGTTGTAAAACTATAAATATATTAGATATTGTTTTTAGAAACACTTTAGTCTAGGTCACAATTCGCAGTATTTACAAACCATTAATTAACACTTCTAGCTTAATAAACTACTAATTAGCTGTTTATTAGGGGTGTAACAGATCACAAATCTCACAGTTTGGATTGCATTATGGGTTTTTAATCAAGGATTGGACTATTTTTTTGAATCAGCCAAAAAGTAGAGGAGACAAAAGACAAATGTAATTTGCTTTCCATTTGTTACAAAAACAGTACTGCAAAACAATTTTGGTTTTAACAAACAGAACTTAGAACCTGTAATTTTATTAAATAAAATAAAGAAATAATAAGCTGAATAAAAATAAATTGTAAAATATTCAGTCCTGTGAAAATTTCACTGTTAGTACTACTGTTGCTGATAATGCTAAATGTAGAAATCTAACATTAGAATTTGTACAACCCATATTTATTTTTAGTGTCATTTTCAATTCAGTTATTCACTCATAAAACGTCATGTTGTACTGCTAGATGTATCATTTTTGAAGATTTATTTAGTGGCATATTTTTGATGGCTGGTTGTCGCCACCTATTCGTTAAATAATGCAACTGCTGCCTACAACTATCATTTTTGAGTGTCAAGTTAAATGCATATGATGGTGATTTTAATATTTACCATAAACATCAGTGGTTATATCTAAACTATAAACTGCTATCCCGCACTTCTGTGTTTTTTGACTGTTTGTAAACTGAAGATTGAATCTCTTTTTTTGATTTTTGCATTTTTCAAACACAGATTTGAATTCAGCGATTCAAAGGATAAATAGACATATGCAAATCACCATCATTTATAATTTATGTTGTGTGGTTATTGAGATCCTGATCTTTTAATGATCAATCATGCAGCTTACACTGAATGCATTAATGTAGGCTAAACATGTTGTGACAGAAAACACCTTTAATAACCTAAGAAACCCACCACATCCCGAATAACCTACCACAACTTCTTCCATCATCATTATATTTTACAGGAAAGCCTAAATGATTTTATACATCTGATTTGAATGATTGTTATAAATTTAGTAAAGTAAAAAAAAAAGTGTGTTCGAAACAGTGGGTTGTGATCCGTACGAAACACGCATCAACCGTGATCCGTTACACCCCTGTTTATTAATAGTTAGTAAAGTAGAAGTTGGCCTTAGGTTTTGAGTAGGATTAGGGATGCAGAATGAAATGAAATGAAATCATACTTTTATACCTACTAATGAACAGTTACTATCTTATAGGCAGGTAATAAGCTAAATTATGACCTAAACGAAAATGTTACCTTATTCATTCATGTAAAAAAGTTTTACTTTATTAAATATATTGAAACTAATTTAATTTTTCAAACTATTTTTACATTTTGAACCTTTTCTTTAACATTTTTACAAAACTTACTGGACACTAAGCACTACTGGACACTACAGCACTACTGGACAAAACTTAAAAACATTAAGATTTGCTACTTTTTTCTCACAAATGCAGCATTTTTTTTTTTAATTCAATAAACACAACACAACAAACCAATGTGATTCGTTTCCCATGTTAACGAAACAATAAGACTTTTATTTGTTTTCCTCTCAGTTGTTGCATTCACATAGAGCAGAAAACAATAGACTGAATTTTGCCATATCTGCAGTGCGGTATATTACTGCGTGGATGCTCTGACATTAGCTATTAGCTTGGAAGCAATGACTAGGTGTTGACATTTCAAATTTACCACTAGCAGAGCCCTTGCTGGTGTTCAGTTTAACAGTAGTTCAGCAGCTTCTGTTCTTGGCTGTAGCTTTGTTTTTTGCAGGTGTAGCTTGTCCAGTGTATATGGTGCGATGGTACCCTCAGGACCCCCTGCTGAATTGCGGGCTGAGTCCAAGAACAGCAGTTCCCACAGGTTGAAAAGTGCTGCTGTTAGGGGAAACTTTAATAGTCTTCTTTCATCTCAGGCTTGCTGGGTTCATAGCAGCGTTGAGCAAAAGCACCTGGCCCTGAGAAGCTCTGGTTTGCTTTTACTATAATGTAGCGGAAGGAATAGCTCTGCCTTGCCAGTGGAATAATGTGACACTGTAAGGCCATTAAAACTAATAGAGAGGACCATCTCAGACACTAGAAGTTGACATTTCTGCAGAACAGCTCTACTTTAACAGGCAATATCTATGTATTCTGGGGTTTAGCCCTTTATACTGAGGACATTTTGAGAGAATTGAGCCACCCAACCTTATATGTTTTACCCCTTGGTTTGAATGGTTTTCAGCACATTTGGGAGCACAATGGATCACTAGTCTCTCACACTGCTATACAGTGGTCTTGCTCCAGTCTTTTTCCAATCTCTTCCACAGTTCAGTGACTGTAATATAGGGATTGGAGATTAATCAAAATGAAATCACAAACGGAGTCATCTCACAGAAGGATTTATTTCAAACTTTTGAAAGAAGTTCTGAAGTCAGTTAGGAGTAAAAACATGTTATTGCAGTAATTTCAGGTGCAGAATTTAGCCGTTAAGTTACGCAAACTGCTGTCATTATCACAGAACGATTATCTTGATGTTATTATCATCCGATTCAATTGTTTTTGATTTTGAATGTGATTTTTGTGCAGCTTGTCCATGTACTGGCTGCTCCAACTAAGAACATGTGCTGGAGGTTTAATAAAACCGGCTTTACTGACCAAATGCTCATAGAGACATCACCTACGATTAATTAAAATGTTTACCTCCTCCCATCAGGAAAAGTCACCAACAATCAAGACTGCATGATTATTTGCTGTCATGGCTTTGCAATCAAAAAATGTCAGTTATATTGAAAGTCAAGGGGGCAAAAGCAGCAACTAATAATAATAATTAATAATAATTTCTTACAGTTATATAGCGATTTTTCTGGACACTCAAATCACTTTACACATATTTAGGGTGAATCTCCTCATCCACCAACATAACCGAAGGGTAGTACATTTGAACAATACACAAGGGGTGAACAAATATTGAATGAAAACAATCCCCAAACCATGTCACTTCCTCCTACACCTTTTACTGGCTTCTGTACACACTTTGGTTTCACAAGTTTCACAAGGATGTTTCACAAATAAACTTGTTTTCAACACAAAAATGACGCTTAGACAAGTAATCTGTCCATACAACAAGCTCCTCTGCAAAAAAATCTTTTGATTCTCTTAAACATAGAGTCTTGCTATGCTGAAAACGTTTGTTTATACTAAAATGGTCAGCAATTCCAACTGCAGTGTTGATTTGTCTTCCCGTTCATTTGTCTGGATTTTTGAGGGACTTTTATGCATTATTTCTGAAATCGCAGATCAAGAATGGCCAGCTAACTTTCCTATGGTAAAAGGCTCATCTTTTGGCTTTCACCTGGACAACTTGCTGTCAGTTGTTTTAGTCACTTTCTTGCAAAGTCAGTAAAAACAGGAAAGTTGGACTGCCAGTTATGGTTTATTCAATTAATAAACCGTCAGATATATTGTTTTTACGAGTTGAATGCACATGAAAGCCACCACAAAGTCATTATCACAATTGAGAAACTCAACATTTTTTTAACCCTAAGTTGAGTGCAGGTCAGTGAGAAACATGGTAGAATCCCTAGCTGTGTTTCCGTCAAAAGATGCAAATTAAACGAGAAAATGGAATATTGCATAAAACTTTTGCGATTATACAGGTAGCACCGTTTCCATTTAGTCAAAGAGAACAAATTCATCACTTCCTGATAAACTCAACCCAGGCTCATTCTGATTAAGTATTGCTATATACATTTCTGGAGAGAGCAAAATACGTCCCAGGAGCTACATTTTTTTGTAGTTTTTGTTTTCACAAATCCACCAGAGGCCACTGTGTATGCTTTTTTGGATCTCAAATTTCATTCACGCCTGCTGTTCTCACGTAAATCCACCAGAGGCAGCTGTTGACTGACTGAATGACTGACACACCCTCCTCCTTCCCTAAACCCAACCGATAGTCTTTTAAAAAGCACCGGTTGACCCGGCCACCCCCTTCCCTAAACCCAACCGCAGTGTTTAAAAAAGCAATCCAGAAAAAGAAAAGCCCTCGCCTGATTTTTACCACGGGAAAACCGGAGCAACTGAAGGAAACCCCCGCGAACGCAGGGAGAACATACAAACTGCACACAGAAACGCCAACTGACCCAGCCGAGGCTCGAACCAGCGACCGTCTTGCTGTGAGGCGACAACACTACCTACTGCCCCACTGCATCACCCACTCTACTATTTACTTGTTTATTTTATTTTATAGCTTTAGTTTTTGTCTTACCCGCTTTCTGGAACCATTCTTTGCCGAACTCCGCCATGTGTCTCAAGTCTGCTGACGTACACGTCGAACTACCAGACAAACAGGTAACAGGATGTTTTTCAGCAGCAGGAACTGGAAGACTAGTCAGAATAGAGGGAAAGATGAATGCAGCAATGTACAGAGACATCCTGAATGAAAACCTGCTTCAGAGCGCTCTTGACCTTAGACTGGGGCGACGGTTCATCTTCCAGCAGGACAATGACCCAAAGCACACCGCCAAAATATCAATGGAGTGGCTTTACAACAACTCAGTGAGTGTCCTTGAGTGGCCCAGCCACAGCCCAGACCTAAATCCTATTGAACATCTCTGGAGAGATCTGAAAATGGCTCTACACCGTCACTTCTCATCCTACCTGATAGAGCTTGAGAGGTACTGCAAAGAGGAATGGGCAAAAATTCCCAAAGACAGGTGTGCCAAGCTTGTGGCATCATATTCAAAAGACTTGAGGCTGTAATTGCTGCCAAAGGTGCATCAACAAAGTATTGAGCAAAGGCTGTGAATACTTATGTACATGTGATTTCTCAGGTTTTTTTATTTTTAATAAATTTGCAACAATTTCAAAAAATATTTTTTCACATTATCATTATGGGGGTATTGTGTGTAGAATTTGGAGGAAATAAATTAATTTAATCCATTTTGGAATAAGGCTGTAACATAAAAAATGAGTGAAGCACTACTTTCCAGATGTACTGTACCTCTTGCTACATAATACACAACCTTCAGAAATGTATATAGGGCTACGCTTTCAGAATGAGTCTATGTTGGATAAACTGGTGCCAAATGTCAAAAAGAAAAATGGAATTTGCTGGGCTAGGTTAAGTCACTGTGGAGCTTTTGTCCTTTTATAATAAATGAATTGCCCCTCAGAAGACAAAGACATGAATGTAAAAGTAATGAACTCTATTTTTATCCACATGTTGGAATTTATTCAGTAAATGGGTTTCCATTGTAGTTTATACAGTTTATTCTATTCTTGTTGCATAAAAAGTTGATCTTACTCAGTTTTTATGGGCATTTTCAAAGTTTTTGCGCATTTAGGCTTTTCCATTAAGCGTTTTTTATGCAATATTCCAAAATGTGCATGAAAAAGGTGGATGGAAACAAAGCTACTGATCTATAATAGAGAATATACCATATACAGTATTTTATATATAGATCAGTAGGTGGAATTCATGGATGGAAAGTCAACTCTTGTGGGTTGTCAGTTACAAAACACAACTGCAGCAAATTTTTGTTCTCAGTTTTCTAAAAGCAGAGTAAACAAACCCTGCCATATTTTCTTGTAATTTATCAAAAGTATGTACAACACACCACCTTGTGCTGACGAAAGTGACTTGAATGCAACTGACATCTTTATTACAACCTCTCAACTCGTAAAGTAGGAACAGCCCAGGATTACTTGAATGCAGAATTACATGTGTTTTGTCAGATAAAAATATTACCACCAGGTGCCAGATTAACACCAGTAACTGTCAGTTATCTGAACATATTCTGTGTTCTTTCTCTAATATTTCATTCTGTTCTTCAGAATATATTTAGCTTCTAAAATATGCTTAAAAATGTCTCTCTTAGTCCTGTCAGGATTACTTCAAATAGGACAAAGCAGGAAATTGTATTGTTCTCTCATTTTAGTCTTCTCTTATATATAACATAAATCAGAGTCAGTTTTGTCTGGCTGAATGCACTACAGAAGGTTAAATTGAGACACGGAGAACATCTACTGTCAGCAAGATCACAGGTACTTTCCGTCTTTACTGCCTGTAGATAATACAGGCTGTCTTTCAACATTTTATCCAGCCACAAACCTGGCCAAGTCCTCTGCTCTTTGACCTGGCAAGAGCTTCCTCATATTTCAGTACTAACTTTATTCCCAGGTAATTGCATTGGTTCAAGCTTTAGCGTGCCAGCAATACTACACATTAATCAATACTGGAATAAACTTTGTGCCTTCCAACTCTGCAGAATATTTCCACTGTGGCGTATTTCTACCACGTTCTAGACAGCAGCAGTGTGGCACATGGTTTGTTATTTGTGAATGGCAGAAGTCAACTGTGAAAGGATGAGTGCAGAACGTCAGATAAACAGTTATGCAACAGGAGGGATCAAGAGGGTTTGGCAATGCAGTAATGAGGGCTTAATCTGTGCATGGCAAAGGCTTTAATCTCCCGGTTCATCCTGTCTACTCACACACACTCCAGCTTGAGCCAGTCAATGTCTGTCCGAAAGCTAAATAATATACTACATTACTCTTGATCATTATAACGTATGATAGGGAATGGAATTACATGTAAATCTTTAAATATTGCACCATAAGAGGCTTTTTATTAGATAAATGTCTGATGGAAGGCTATTTTTTCCTCACACTGGATCCTCCACTTGAGGTTTCTTATTGATGGTCATACGATTAAAGCAAAATGGAGGTAAACTTGCGCTGTTTTATGCCATAAGTAGTAGGCATGGGACAAAACTGTTTTCAAGGTATACTGCAGTTTAAAAAAAAGTCAAGGTTTTAAAACCGTCAAAATTTTCTGCAATACCGTTCCTAAGGTATGTGTAAGATTTTTTTATTTAGTTTTATTTATTTCTTTCTTTTTTTAGAACAACAGTATCTCCAGCAAAAAAAAGATACCTAAAGATGCCGTTTTAAATTATAAAAAAATCTGTGTTTTTGAAACTAATGAAGACAGCAGATATCAGTCATTCATTTGAATAATTTAGCCTAGGGATGGGCGATATGGGCAAAAAATCATATCTCGGTATTTTAGGAGGAGTGACGGTATACGATATCTATCCGGTATTTTCCAATAAATGGTTACTTGAGAGTTAAAGCCTTTATTAAAACTTTATTAAAGTTTTTGAGCAAAATATAATTCAAACATTGGTTGCACAAAAAAAATAACAGATGTACAAAATCTTTGATAAATAAAACACAGTACAGGTTTTTCTCCTGCTTAACACTATACACGGCACTACTTTGCTGTTTTGTAAAAAACAAAGTAAACTGAACCATTGAAAACATAGCTACATTGTCTGAGCAAAAAAAATTATCACACTTAAATAGTAACACAACTACACTGAGTGTAAATGTGAAACACAGTATTTTGTCACAATTACAGTGTTGTCATAAGTAATCCTGTATACCACAGTTGTGTGATTTATAAACAACAATTAAATTAGCTGTATGTGTTTTTTTTTTAGTTACACATTTACATGTATGTATTGTGCAAAATTATTAAACAGTGCACATATCGAAGATATCTAAAGAGAAGTCTTTCACTCTATGTAAAACAATCCTACACTTTCTTTTTTGTTTTGTTTTGACTAAACTTGTTTTACTAAACTTTAAATAAGGAGATGAAAACGAGAAGAACGCAGAGATAAATGTGTTATAACGTAAATGTAAAGAAGAGACCGTCGTGTAATAAATACTGAATTTATAATCAGTGAATATGAGGTGGTTTCACTTTCGAAATGTGTGATAAATTCATCCCATTTTGACGTTTTTAATTCTTTTGAACACATTCAGGTGCTGCTGGTTTCTTTGACAAGGCTTCTATGTTCGTTCTTGCTGTCAATTGCGGAAAAAATTATTGATAAAAGGTTTCTGATAAACCGCTGTGACAGCTGCAGGCGCTGTGTGACATGCGTGTATGCGAGGAGGAATCGGATTTGTCCGGGGAGTCAGATTCCGATACAACACTGGCACTGCATGTTCCTCCATGTCGCGTCAGTGTTGGGTCGTTCTTGAACAATTCATTCATTTTGAAGAAATCTTTTGTATGACTCATTGAGTGAATCATTCATTTGCGCATGCACACACTTGTGCAAGTGGAGCTCACGTGCTACCTTGGAGTGGTCTGTTTCACGCTGAATGCACACGTGTGGCGTCAAACCATATCGATATGAAAGATATTGGATAATCCCGCATCGTGTTGGGGAATCGTATCGAAAAATCCCCAGAACTTGATATAACAAAGCATAATTTTTAGAGCAGTAATCACAATACCGTGAAAACCGTGATATTTTTATCCAAGGTTATCATACCATCAGAATCATCACATATACTGGCCCATGCCTAATAAGTTGTCACACCAAGCCTTTTGAAGCCTGAACCTGAACTTCAGGTTCATATACAGAAAATGGGGGAATTATTCCAAGAGTTTGAAAGTAGTTGTTTAGTTAAAATGTAAATGTTTTTTAACTGTCTGCCTAAAACCAAAGCCCAAAAACTATCCAGATCACCTACTATAGGCATATACTTTGATCTTGACTTGAAGTGTGCATTTGATGGACACTTTACTATGAGGTTTCAGTAAACAGATCTATATATCAACATTACTTTGTTTCATAGGCTCAAAATTTGTGTTTAGAAGATATAAAACTGCTGTAAACATGAAAAGCTTGTAGTTTGTCACTTCTGCCTAAATGGATCAACGGTTTTATTCCCATCACCTCACACTAGTTTCTCATCACATCATAATGGATCAAAAGCTCTCTAGTATCTGACGAGCCCCGCCCTCTTCAAGATGCTTCGCATTTGCTTTTCATTTAAAGGACTTGAGCTCAACCACTGTCACTGGCAGAACGGTGATAAAACAAAATGCTATTGGCTGTTTTTAAAAAAGGGGTGGTGCTACACTATGTCCCACCCTCTCTTCATGTTTCGGTTGAGATTACGTCAAACATCGAATAAAAATACATATTTCAAAGCACTTCCCGGAACCTTTAACATTAAAAAAAAACATATTACAACTTGAAATATACAGGCTCACTCACACAAATTACACGCAAACAATCAAACATAAACGCTTCCTTAGTGTGTACATAATTGTTTAGATGGAAGGCACTTTTTGGATAGGCTTGAAAACATCTTAAAATTTGAACATGCAATTAATTCAGTTAGAAGTGTGTTCCACAGACTTGTGGCTCTTTAAGAAAAAGAAGATTGACCAAATGAAGTTTTACGTCTAGGAACACTACACTCCCCTCTTTCTATCAACCGTGTCATTTTAGAGGTTTTCTCTTATGTAAACGCTAAAAATGTTCTTAAAGGTGGAGCAGCAGAATTATGAATGACTTTAAATACAAGGCAAATGTTACAATTCATTCATTCATTTACTTTTCGGCTTAGTCTCTTTATTAATACACGGGGAGAACATGCAAACTCCACACATACCGGCACCTGCCTACTCAGAAATATTACTGTCTATGGTCAAAGAGCTCTCGGATTTCATCTAAAATATCTGAATTTGTGTTTAGAAGATGAATGTAGGCCTTTGGGAATCTGACTGATGATTACAAAAGCTCTGCTTGCTAAATTGAACTTAAAATGGTGCTGATCTGATTGTGAGTAATAATAATAACATATATATAACAAATATGAGGGTGTCAGGGTGGCGCAGTGGGTAGCACGATCGCCTCACAGCAAGAAGGTTGCTGGTTCAAGCCTCGGCTGGGTTGGAATTTCTGTGTAAAGTTTGCATGTTCTCCGGATTAATAAAGAGACTAAGCCAAAAAGAGAATGAATGGATGAATGAATGACAGATATGGGCTATAGATAGACATGAATGTAAATGTATTAAAATGAAAAATAACCCTGGTAATTTCTATGACTGATAACTGCATGCTATTTTTTTATGCAATGTAGTGTTAATGTGTATATGATATAATATACAACTATTTCACAATGCTATTAAAAATAACTGTGTGTGTGTGTATAGCGTATGTTAGTATTCAGTTGTGAGCATGGCCAGAGCCTTTATAAGCAGGTGTGACTATTAATGAACTGGATATCCGGATTCAGTTTGTGTGCTCTAGCTGTGTGACTCTCTTTGACAGTCTGAGTGAATGGACTCTCACTGCCGGTCTGGGAGATATTGAGAGAGATGTGCCCTCTGAGACCCTTCTGTGTGCTTGACAGCATCCTCACATAGCGCTCCAACAGCAGTCTCATTCTTTCATTCCTCTCTCTTTCAGGCTACATTCTGAGTCTGGTTCTGCTCACTCTGCCCCGACAGCACCTGGTGCAGCTCTACCTGTACGTGCTCACTGCCTTGCTGCTGTTTGCCGGACACCAGATCTCCAGGTGAGACTTTAGAAGTTTAATAGAAGATACTGATTGAACAGCAGACACCATAACATGCCTGCTTGCAAGAAATGCTGTGTGTTTGTAAGGTTGGGGATGTTATAATCCAATTTGGAGGGAAATTTGAGTGGTGATAAAGGTCTATTGTTCATTGCCACTAGTTTAACAATGACTTTTGGTCAACAGAGCAATGTCATGAGACCAACTTGAACATTGTACAATATCCTCATAGTTAAAGGGTCATGAAACCCCTTTCTTTCAGTTCAAGTCTACCTCAAATTTTTTTTCAAAAAACGCTACGTGACTCATCAGTTGGCTCGCCCACACACACTAAAATAAATCAAACCTAAATGTGAGGAGACGCATGATTTTATATTTTACAAAGTTAAAATGCAACGAAGGCGGTTAATTCTGCTGTGCCGACCCCAGATAAATAAAGGGACTAAGCCGAACAGAAAATGATGAAAATGCAACGAAATAAACAGGAAGCATTTCAATGCCTTGCTACATATATACACTATAATATTTACAGTATAAATGAGGAGGACTTCTCTCCTCCTGAATCCATGGGGCTAAATGCAGACACAGTGGTAGCAGTAAAACAGGTCCCTTGCCATACCTATTCAAACAATTAGCCCCTCCGGTAATCTGGAATATTTTAAACATGGGCGAATACAGCAGCAAGCATAGGCATGTGTCTGAATAGTAATGGACTCAACTGATAAAAGACAAAGTCCACCATTCTCATACAGCTTTCCTGACAAAAATGCTGCACAAAAACAGCTTGGCTGTATCTGTAGCTCTGACAGCATCGCGGAGAAAACCATGCAATAAACCCTGTGGACGATGGAAACACACACACGACCCTTCATGAATGGCGTGCATTGCCGTGGTGTCACAGATGGCAGGTCCATCATTAAGCAACTGCAGTAATGAATAATTAAGGACCAGGGTCTTGTCATAGGATAGGAAATCTCTGTCTGTGAATAAAACGTCGCAGATTTTGATTCCACGCCAATAATGAATTTTAAACCCGGAAGATGACAAAAAGCTGAATAAAGCTCAAAATTATCCAGTTTTCCTCACAATAAAAGCTAAAAATTTCAAGGGTTTTTTGAACCTTAGTATTTCACCCTTATGCAAAGTCCTTAATTTTATAAATTTTTATGATCAGTTTTTTTATCTGATAATTCACTGAACAGTGATTAATGTGATATATTATATTATATTATATTATATTATATTATATTATATTATATTCAGTCATTAGGCAATTTCTCTTATATTAAATCATATAAATGATAAATGTTTAAAGATTTGGGGTCTGTAATTTAAACAGAAAAGGTTCTTATAAGCTGCATTTAAATACAGTAAAAACACAGCAACATTTTTTATTGTAAAATATTACAATTTTATTTAAATACTATCACTGATATAATTTAATATTACAATTTATTATTACATTATTGTTATGTGATGGCAAAGCCGAATTTTCAGCACAAATTGTCTTTAGTGTCACAGCACATTTTCTTATATTTTGATTTGGTGCATTTCTTATTATTAATTTTAAAATAGTTGCGTTGCTAAATACTTTTGTAGAAACTGTACTGCCTTATTCAGGAGTGTTTGATGAATGAAAGGTTTAAAAGAACAGAATGTATTCTTAAACTTCTCTTGTTCATCAGTAGTGCTGAAGTGTTCTTCCTAAAAAAAGTTATGTTTTGTATTATGTTAAATCATGCTGCTTCTATACAAGCCCCTTCAAATCAAATATTATATATTTTATTATATCTTAACTTATATTATGTTTTAATGTATACCTTATATTATATTATATTATAATTTACCTTCCATTTTGTCATTCTAAACCTGTAATGCTGTTTCTTTTCCATGACAAACACAAGTAGTTTTGTTCATTTACTACAATTTCAACAACAACAGTAAATACATTCTTTTTCACTTTATTATTATATAATTAAATTGTACTTATTTCAGACTGATATTGAACATTTAAACTATTTCTCCACCAAGCGATTTCTTTAAATGCTTTGAAGTTAGAAAGACGACTTTAGATCCAAGCAGACAGGCGCGTTGCTTTACTGGAGGTTCTGTTGCCATGCTTATGGGTCCGCGATTATAGTGTGGTGCTTCACGCTTGACAGGTGGCTGTTTAGTGTCAGATTAAGAGAGAGCTTTTAGCACATTTCTCAGCATAATGTGTGTCTGTAGAAAAAGCAGCGGTTGCTCAAATTAAGATCACCCAAGTGTGGCAAAGCCATTACCGCCAGCTCGTAACTTACCTGCTTCACACCATTCCCTCTCTGCCTCTAGACTTTCAGCACAGACAAGCTCAGTAAAGAATTTAAGAAAGCATTATAAATGTTTATTCAGGCATGTGTGTGTGTGTGTTATAAACTGGGTGATATTTTACCCTGAAAAGGTTAAGTTATATTCAAAGCCATTCTAATATTTAAAATGTCCACATATTATAAGATGGTGTATTCACATTTTAGTTAGTTTGTCTTTGGTAAATACAGTTGAAGTCAGAATTATTAAACCCCCTGAATTATTTGCCCCCCTGTTTATTTTTCCCCCCTAGTTTCTGTTTAACAGAGAGAATATTTTACCAACACATTTCTAAACATAATAGTTTTAATAACTCATTTCTAATAACTGATTTATTTTATCTTTGCCATGATGACAGTAAATAATATTTGACTAGATATTTTTCAAGACACTTCTGTACAGCTTTAAGTGACATTTAAAATCTTAACTTGGTTAATTAAGTTAACTAGGCAGGTTAGGGTAATTAGGCAAGTTATTGTATAACAATGGTTTGTTCTGTAGACTATTGAAAAAAAAAAGCTTAAAGGGGATAATAATATTGATGTAAAATGGTGTTTAAAAAATTAAAAACTGATTTTATTCTAGCCGAAATAAAACAATTAAAACTTTCTCCCGAAGAAGAAATATTATCAGACATTTGTCAGATTTTATTTTAGAGAGCAGGCGTGAGCTGTGTGCTCTTCATTTTTGTCTGATTCAGACAACTAACGCTGCTAACAGCCGCTCTGACTAAACTGTTTACGCAGCCAAAAGCACGCGCTTGTAGGGGAGTGACGTAAAGCCAATTCTTGAATCACAGCACTTTATGTTAGCGGACCAATCAGAGCCTCTTGGGGGCGGGCATTTCAGAGGAAACTAGGAAATATGACAGTCGTTTTCATGTTAGCTGATTAGCTGTATATTATCAAAGTAGGATATGTGAAAAAATAACGTGATTTTCTACAAATGCATCTTATAAACACAACCTAGCCTTAAAAATACACTCTGGACTACCCCTTTAAATAAAATTGAAGTCATAACAGAGCAAGGATTTTTTTCACATTATTAATAATTTTTTTTCTGGAGAAAGTCTTGTTTGTTTTATTTCAGCTAGAATAAATTTTTTATTTAAATATTTTAAACCCATTTTAAGGTCAATATTTTAAGCCTCTGTAAGCAATATAGTTTTTCGATTGTCTACAGAACTACCCACTGTTATACAATGACTTGCCTAATTACCCAAACTTGCCTAATTAACCTAGTTAAGCCTTTAAATGTCACTTCAAGCTGAATACTAGTATCTTGAAAAATATCTAGAAAAATATTATGACCTGTCATGATGGCAAAGATAAAAGAAATGAGTTATTAGAAATTAGTTTTTAAAAATATTATGTTTAGAAATGTGTTGAAAAAAAAATTCTTTCTGTTAAACTGAAATTGGGTAAAATATACAGGGGGCTAATATAATTCAGGAGGGCTAATAATTCTGACTATGTTATTGCCAAAGTTAGAAATCTACAGAAAGTTAGTTTACTTTAAAAAAAATTAGCTGAATTATAATTGCCGAAGCCCCTGCAGTAGTGCGGAGCCCGTAGGGGTTGCACACCCTATTTTAAATCTCCTTAGCTAAGGGTAAAGCATTATTTTCAACTTTGTGATTGTCAGTGGTGGTTGTTTTTGTGCTCAGTGGGACTCAGCTGAATGTTATATAAGCGAATGTTCTCTCAGGAATTGCAGTCTGATAAAAGCAGACGGACTGATGGTTCCAGCGCTCTGCTCTGTCTGATTCAGGCAGCGAGTATGGATCCTCCACAGGCCGTGATGACTCAGGGGGAATGTCACACTGCAAGAGGTTAGAATAAGGTCTCTGTTTTCTGTTTCAGGGACTATGTGCGCAGTGAGCTGGAGTCTGGCTACGAGGGCCCGCTGTACCTGGAGCCTCTCTCTATCAACCGTTTCACTACTGCGCTCCTCTGTAAGTGCAGGACATCACACTTTGTACAGTCAGCCTGAAATGCTGTTTATGACTTATTATTAATTTTGTTATATGAATGATTTCTGTGTATTTGAATGAAAACTGTTTGACTGGATTGTGAAAAGTGTTCGTTCACACCAGGTAGGAACCGGAATAACAGGTTATCAATTTTGAATGATAGAGGTTAATTCATAATGTTTTTAAAAATCCTGTTAGTTGATGATTATAATATATTAACCTTGTCTAAAGCATCTTATTAACTTATATAGTTATGATAGCAAAATGTAAAAACATGTTATATATAGGTAAAACACGTTACAGACATGCTAATTTATGTTAGCATATGTAAAAAATGTTAACATACACAGGCCCGTAGCCAGGGGGCGTTCGGGTGGTTCAGAAAACCCACCACTCACTGACAAAGGTCCAGAATTTGTCCCATGCATGAGGTCCTATTTTGACTGCTATGCCATAATACATAGTAAAAATAACACATTGAAAAAGGCTTTAAGGCCAAGTGGAATCCTCTGTTGGCTGTCGCTTCGGCGTGACTTCAGCTCATCAGTTTTGGCCAGTAACAAATATTTTCCAACATCCAACATCCAGCTTTACAGGAAAACATACAATCTGACGTAAGAGAAATCATCTTTCGCTACTGTATTTTTAAATAGAGAAAACATTTTACATGTTACTTTTATTCTAAATCTTGGACCTTATTCTTGAAACAACAAAATGACTATTGAAAAGGTGTGAAGCACCAAAAGTATACCATATTGCAATTGATTTGAATACTTTTTTTTTTTTACAAGATAAGTAGAAAAATTGTAAAGCTCTACATTATTATTATTATTTTTATGTTTTAATTATGGGCAGCAGTGGGTAGCGCTGTTGCCTTACAGCAAGAAAGTCGCTGGTTCGAGCCTTGGCTGGGTCAGTAGGCATTTCTGTGTGGAGTTTGCATGTTCTCCCCATGTTGGCGTGGGTGTCCTCCTTGTGCTCTGATTTCCCCCACAGTCCAACATGCCTTATAGGTGAATTGGGTAAGCTAAATTGTCCATAGCGTATGTGTGTATGAGTGTATGGGTGTTTGCCAGTGTTGGGTTGCAGCGGCATCCGCTGCGTAAAACATATGCTGGATAAGTTGTTGGTTTATTCCACTGTGGCAATTCCTGATTAATAAAGGGACTAAGCAAAAAGAAAATGAAGGAATAAATGTTTTAATTATTATTTTATTCAAATGTCCAAATTCTGACTGACGAAAGCTGAATGTGCTGGCCAATAAAATTATTTGCCTAATAAATGATAATAAGCTACATTTTTTAATTTAAAACTTTAACAGATTCCTATTTTTTTTCTAATTATATATGATGTGATTAATTTGTATTTAAAAATAAGTAATTTTTTACATTTTTTTATTTTAAATCTTTAGAAAATATTTTTGGAACACCAAAAAGTGTGGTAATGATGACCATGCGACAAGCTAATCCATCTAAAAATACTGCTTAAAATGTCACTAAGATGCAGTATTTAAGTCTCATAATTAAATAAAATCAGGCGTATAACTGCAAAAAGGTCAACTTTTTGAGAAATAAAAGAACTACCTCTTTCACCAGGCTGGCTACGGGCCTGATACTCACTTAAGCATTTTATACAGTTGAAGCCAGAATTTTTTTAAATATTTCCCAAATGATGTTTAACAGAGCAAGAAAATTTTCACAGTATGTTTGATAATATTTTTTCTTTTGGAGAAAGTCTTATTTGTTTTCTATTGGCTAGAATAAAAGCAGTTTTTAATTTTTAAAAAAACATTTTAAGGTTAAAATTATTAGCCCCTTTAAGCAATTTTTTTTTGATAAAAACTACAGATCAAACCATAATAAGACAATAACTTACATAATTACCCTAACCTGCCTAATTAACCTAATTAACCTAGTTAAGCCTCTAAATGTCACTTTAAGATGTATAGAAGTGTCTTGAAAAATATCTAGTCAAATATTATGTTCTGTCATCATGGCAAAGATTAAATAAATCAGTTATCAGAAATGAGTTATTAAAACTATTATGTTTAGAAATGTGTTGATAAAATTTTCTCTCTGTTACACAGAAATTGGGGGAAAAAATAAACAGGGGGGCTAATAATTCTGACTTTAACTGAATATAAAGGGGCTAATAATTTTGACCTTAAAATGGGTTTTGAAAAATTAAAAAGTGCTTTTATTCTAGCCAAAATAAAACAAACAAGACTTTCTCCAGAAGAAAAAATATTATCAGACATACTGTGAAAATCTTGCTATCTATATATATATATATATATATATATATATATATATATATATATATATATATATATATATATATATATATATATATATATATATATATAGTATTTCATGCTAACACATAAAAAACATGTTATCAACATTTGTTATCATTTACTAAAACATATTAGAGACCTTTAATGCAAAATACTAATTCATGCTAACAACAAGAATGAGCTAGAAATATATTAGCAACATCATTTATGTTTCCAGTTGTTATTATTGTTATTCTTTTTAAACCATGTTAAAAGAAAGCTAGCAAGTTTTTTATCACTAATTATATATTCTATATACTAATTAAATATTCACATTATGACTATGATGTTAAGTAAACCAGGTTCACATTTATAAACATGGCGCACACACAAAACGGGAATAGAAATGTACATACGTCACTTCTCATGGAAAAAGAGTAATCTTTGAAAAAACTAACTTGATGGGAGAATGTGCGCAACTGTAAGTAAACTCTAAGTAAACATATTTAACTTAAATATTGACTTAATTGAACCACTTAAAATCATAATTCAAGCCAAAATCATTAATAAATAAATGAATAAATAAATAAAAATGTATTCTGGTATATGTATACTTTTAGGAAGGTTTCTTCGCAAAATTTTATAAATGAGATCCCAGGTCATTTCTTATATCATGTTGTTTTTTTCCAAGACATAAAATGTCAGATTTGTTTTTATAAGTTTATCACAAGTCAACCTCTGTATATTAGTAATCCTGTCAGTCTCACTGTGACTCATTGTGGCTCTTTATTCAGTCTTTGCTCACTTGATATAATCCCTAGAGTCCCTTGCAGCCTATTCTTTCTTGAATCTCTGCTCACGTGGTGTCATTCTGGGGAGAGTTGGGTAGTTTTGCAAGTCTTGGGATGTGATGTCAGAGGTCAAGGCATTTCCCTGTCTTGTTCCCCTCTCACAAGCTGCCTGTCCTCAAACACACACTGCACAGAGACAGCCAGAGATGCAACTTTCATATTTTCTCCCTCTCATCACTTTTGCTATAAGTACCATCCATTGCCAGCTTAATGTCAAAACCTCTCCCGCTCACTTCCTTTTATTTAATTTTTTCCCTCACTCACAAACACTGTCTGCCTTTCCCCTCGCTCGTAATGTGTCATAGTCTCCCTTTTTGTCACTTTCTCATTTTATAACTTCCTCTGGCTTACTTGATTTCTCATCAACTGGATTTCTGAAGTGTTTCTCCCGTTTTCTAGGTTGTTCTTGTTACATTTACACTGTTGTTCAGTATGTAAATCTCAATATCAATAGTATGTCATAGTCATAATAATAATTTCTTAAGGAGCCCCAATGGGTTTTTAAATCTGAAAATGCACCTTGTTTAAAAATATCAATATCAATATGAACTACCAGATCTGGTAATACGTGAACAATCCTTTCCCTTTAGACACTAGCGGAGTGTGAAGGATCATGGGATTGATCATGATGCGAAGATTACTATCACTGAGAGATGGCCAGGCAAGCTGCTGTGGGGAATAAAGGGTTAAAGTTAATTTTCACAACTAGGCTTGGGCGGTATCCAAATTTCCTCCCTATTTTACCTGGGTATACGGTATTACCGTGCATAATAAATAAATAAATGATGTAAGGCTCAGACAGTGTCACCAAACTGTTGGCTTGTGCCTAAACCATTCGGAAACTGAATAGCGTATATGCGACCTTAGGTTCATGGGCACCTGTTTGCACACTGCACCACGCTCGCTCTTATTCACACACATACACATACACACACGCACACACACACATAGACAGCACCAAGCCAGCAACGCACAGCATCACGCTCTCTCTCTCATTCACACACATACACACACATAGACAGCACCAAACAAGCGACACACACACACACACATAGACAGCACCAAGCCAGCGACACACAGCATCACGCTCTCTCTCATAGAAAAGAATAAAATCATTATTTATGGATAAATTAGTTATTAATTGTTTGTTTGTAAGTGTATATGATATTAAATAATATAATGCACATTTCAAAGTCACAAAAAATATTTCAAAGAGAAGGTTTGGTTTTTATATTCATAAATATATAAAGTTATATAAATAAGCTAACATTAGTTAGTTAGTTAGTTAGTTAGTTAGTTAGTTAGTTAGTTACCTTATTTGTCCCCTTGGGGAAATTTCATTTGCAGCGTATAGTCACAGAAGACATCTGACATTTCACATTTGGCATATAAATAAATAAATAATTTAAAAACGCAAAGTACAATCATGGTACCCCTACTCTGAATAAATATCCAGTCTACTGGTCATCAACTGCTATGGAGAGAGGAGGAATTTAAACCTTTAATTGCTTGAGGTATAAATGATAATTTTGTCCTATTTCTTACACATCTGGGAACACAATATCGACGACCTGGTGGTAACAATTTGAAGGTGCATGATAAAGGATGTCTCTCATTATTGACAATCATGATAGCCTTATTTAATACTCTTTCTTTTTTTATATACTATCAATTCAGTTTTATTCCAAACTTACTGGCTGTTGTTACTACCTTCCTCAGTGGGCATCAGAAGCATATCCATACCAACAGATCACACAAAATGTTGCAGTACTTTTCGACTATAAAATTGTGCTTTATTTGGCTTTATAATTTTTTATTTACTTATAATAGTTTTTATTTACCTTGCATGGATGTAAAATTGTGCATTTGAGAGAGAAATAGGTTTTTTTTTGATTAAATGATTTTAAAATAGATTTTTGTACATTGTGTACAGACGGACAGGAGGATTCTTTATAGTACTTAATATTGTTAAATTTCTTTATGCATAATTATCAGTTTTCATCTTTTCATTTTATAATGATTCACCCTTGGATGTAGTTCTTTCTCTTGCATTCTGCTGGATCCTTCAGCCATACCTCAGAATTCTGTAGGGCCTAATTAACTCCAGCAAGAACAGATGCATTCATTACTGTCAATGAGTAGAGTAGGAACACATGGCTCAGATTCAGGTCTAGTGCGTTTCTTTACCCCACCATATTGCGGTTTGGTATTAATAGTATTCGGATTACCAAAATGCCTTTTATATCTGCCATTCCATTATAAATATGATATCTCGTTTGTCTGTGTGTTTGAATAGGCCAGCTGGTGGTGTGTACCTTATGCTCCTGTGTGATGCAGACCAAACGCATTTGGCTCTTCTCTGCGCACTTGCTCCCTCTGGTGGCCCGGCTGTGCCTAGTCCCACTGGAGACCATTGTTTTCGTCAATCGCTTTGCCATGATTTTCACAGGCTTGGAAGTCATCTACTTTTTGGCCTCCAATCTGCTGGTGCCATTTAATCTGGCCAAGACTGCATACAGAGAGCTTGCACAGGTTATAAACTCTTGCTGTAGTAATGTGCACTAGAGACAAACACTGCCTACTCCAAACACTCAAGAGGTTAATAATACACATTTTTATTTGGGCATTGCATTTTATTTGGGCAAATCATCTTGCCCTTCACTTTTCTTGATATTAAATATCTTTTGCGAAATCTCTTAAAGTATTTATGTAATTTTTTTTTTGTACAGGTTCTTTTACATTTTATTTATATATAGACATTTATGCACAGTATGACGTTACCACTCTTCTTGAAAGTACTTGAATTTTAGACACATGAGTTCATGGCCTGAAAAGTACTTAAAAACAGACATAGATCCTTGAAAGTGCTTGAATTAAAATTTTATGGTGTTATTTTATCAATTGTACTGTGCTGCTTTCAAAGACTGAATGAAAAAATAAAAACATTGTTAATTTAAAAATTCTTACATTTAAATCTCATAATGAACTATGATAAATAATGCATTTATCTAATACTTAATACTTTAGACCGCATTTGAATGTTACCAGCATTGAATTCATCTAATTGTATTTAGGGATGCACCGATCCCGATACTTGGATTGGATATCAGTTCGATACCGCATATTTTTGTTAGATCTGGTATTGGCCAGCTGTTACCGATCCAAATCCGATCTTGCACATGCGCTCTATTCTGTGTAATTTATAAGCCAACAAAAGCCATGAGTAGGCTATTATAAGGCACTAGAAAGTTGTCATGTAGGCCTACTATAATGCAAATGTTCTGAAGCTGTTTTATAGTTTAATCTTAAGTACAGATGAATATTCAAGTGCTTAAATTCATGTTGACTTCAGCGCTTCCCGCTGCTACGCCTTTTAATCCTTTTCCATTCATTCACATTTCAAATTGCGCGTTGAATTCATTCATGACAACACGAAAAACTTTCTCCAAAACTATTTGTTCTTGTTAGTTTAAATAATCAGTGGAGAAAAACCCATTAAATGGGTTCATTTTGACCTGCAACAAGGAGTTCATTACTGTTTTTAAATTATGTTGCACTGTGTATGTTAGACCAGCAGATCGCATTCGCAACTCTGGAGTAGAGAGGGTTATTACCTGCTCTTCACACACAAAGTAGGCTTACCTGAAATTTTATTAGAAAAGGCTTAATAATACATTGGACAGATCCTCAAAGCACTCATTTTTTCCCTTTGTGCTGCTGTTTTGGAAGCTGTGTCTCAGTGATGCTTCAAGCGCATCATTCACTGCGCTAATCCGTAATATTATTCTCACATTATTCTCACAATTAGTTTCTGTTCTCGCATCCTTCCAACTGAGTTTATTCTTCCAAGGGGAATACTTTAAGTGCTGTGAATAGTTTGTAAAACCTGGCTCATTGTGGTCAAAATAGTTGATTAAATTACTAAAAGTGAAACTTACAAGCGCAATATGGATTGTCATTAACAGAAAATTTGCCTAATATAGGCTACTCTGAAACTGTGAATGTTTCACTGTAATTTTATTTATAATAATATTTTTTTTAACCGACTATTTTGTGTTTTGAGCCTGAAGCATATAAGCAGACCCTGTTTTGAACTTCCCCTCAAATCCTCTTCTTTATTCTGTAGTTAACTGACCAACAAAAAATACATTAAAATAACCAACAAGTTATACCAAATGAAATTCATACCAAAAAGATCATTTTTCAGACAAAAATAGATGATCAATGAACACAACTTTGCGGGTAGATGATTTGCTTTGCTCCATGGAAAATAAGTGAATCAATGTCATAACGAATGCTTAATGTAGCCTAGTTTACAGCAAGCATCATGCTTTTAGTTAGATTGTGTCGTCTTTCATGTACAGTAGGCCTATAGGTCTGTTATTTATTACTAAAGAAGATATATTATTTGAGTTTATCACTGGAACTGTAGAAACTGTATTATGTTAACAAAAATCGGCACAGTATCGGGATCAGATCTGTGTCGGTCGATATTCAGAATTTTGGTATCGGGACTGGATCGGTTCCAGATAAATGATATCGGTGCATCCTTAACTGTATTAAAGTTCTTTGAAAATGACACATTCAAAATCTTATCATTATGACATGTTACTTTAAACATTAAGCGTAAATGAAATGTTAAGTACAGGAAAGACTTTCATGGTGTTATATATGCTGGGGGTGTGAATTACGAAGGTGCTCGATTTAAAATTATTAGTGATTTATGAAGTCCCTGAAAAAAATGTGGTGTCCTTGAAAGAGTGGGAACCCTGACAGTATATGTAGAGTTGTATAGTTCTTAGCTATGAACAGGTTTAATATAATATTTTTTTTCCTCTTCTCGTGTTAATTGTTGTATTTAATGAGTATGTAGCATTGTGGTGTTGTGAAATAGACAACTTTTTTCCTCAATCCTCCTTATTGTAGGATTTTCTCACTTTTTTCTCTAATGCTGTTAGGTGGTGGAGGTTTATGGGCTGCTGGCTCTGGGTATGTCTCTCTGGAATCAGCTGGTTTTGCCGGTGTTGTTCATGTGTTTCTGGCTGGTTCTGTTTGCTCTGCAAATCTACACATACTTCAGCACTCGAGACCAGCCTACGTCTAGAGAGAGGCTGCTCTTCCTTTTCCTCACCAGGTGAGTGCAAGTTTACTGATGTTTACTGTAAATCCATAAATAAGAAGCACTACCAGTGTTGGGTAAAAAGTAATATATTACAATCTTAATCTTAATACAAAACTCATTACACATACTTTCACATTACTTTCCTTAGTTACTTGAAAAAAGTGACTTGAGATTGTAATATAATACTTTTAACCAACACTGCTAACAGAGTTAGATATATGAGGTAAATGTTTGGTGTTATGAAGGTGTGCATCAACTTAACTGTGTGTTTGTTGTGCAGTATTGCAGAGTGCTGCTGTACTCCATACTCTCTGCTGGGTCTGGTCTTCACAGTGTCTTTTGTTGCATTGGGAGTGCTCACTCTTTGCAAGTTCTACCTGCAGGGTTACAGAGCTTTCATGAATGACAACACCATGCACAGGTAACATAAACCCACCTGCAGTTCAACAAAAATGTGAAGGACTTATGTTTCAGCTGCCTTTTTTACCACTTTATGGCCCATTTCCACTGAGTGGTACAGTACGGTACGGGTCACCTTTATCAGGATTGTGTTTCACTACCAAAAGGGTACCAATGGTACTCTTTTGGTGGGCGTGGTGTAAGACAGAAAGTTTTAGACAACGTTATTCTCGCTTGAGTAAAGCAAAGCTGTATGGGTCGTTCACATATCATATGAGAAGCTCTTCTCACAAAACAGAGGCTTTATACACATAAATACTTGTGTATAAATGTTCATTACTAACCTTTCTATGAACATGATTTGATTATAACTGCAGATCAATGATAGTCGAAATACTGTAACGTTTGCAATTATATAAAATAAATAAATGCAACATATATGAACACATACAGACCCTTACAGTCTCTGATATGTTACCAATTACAGAAAAAGTACACGCAACATACATTTAGTCCTTATTTGTCTTCAAAAATAACACGCAACATAAAGCCCAGTCAGTGCAAACCGCTCATCTGTATCTTTAATCTTAACCAGCATGTGTAACCTTTGTTATAAAGTAATTCCATCATTCAGAGTTTATAATAGCCCAAAAGGTGATGATAATAGTTAAACATGGCAGTTTGTTCATCTTTTAGGTTGCTTAAAGAATCATTTTCTCCTTTGTTTTTTCTGGCTTCTCCTTTGTTTGTTTGCACGTCACTCTTGTGCTTCTGCATTCCATTTCTGAGAGGATCAGATGTCAGAATTGCTTTAATAATCACATGCACATTATTATCATCAGCTCAAGAAGTTCGTTATTCCAAATATAGACGTGCGCGTGCACGTGAGTTCTTTGGAGAAAGTGAAACCGCTCGCGCTTTTAGACAGCCTTGTAAATCAAAAACAGCACACAGCATATTTTGTTCTTTTTGGATTTGTGGCTGTTCAAGACGATGACAAAGTTTGTTTGCGCTCGGGTCGACCATGGCTTGTTATTATATGTATATATTATTACGATGTAATGTCTTGGCTGTGTATTTAAAAATGGTGCTTCCTTTGTTTTCATTCTTCTGCTTGTTGTACGCGTTTCTCTGTAACGTTTCTCTGTAAACCAGTAGCGTTCAACTGCATGTCTAGCTCCGACTTTTAGTGTCCTTTTGTTGTGCTAGGTATCCTTTGCAAAGGGTACCCAAAAAGTGGTACAGTACGGTTTGCTTTTTGGTACCTTTTGACAGTGGAAACGCCCATAAAAGCGTATTGAACCCTACCGTACCACTCAGTGGAAACAGGCCATTAATAAAAGCATAGTTCACCCAAAAATGAAAATGCTGTTATCATTTTCTCACTCTAAACTTTTTCCAAACCTGTTTGAGTTTCTTTCTTCTGTTGAACTGAAAAGAAGATATTTTTTAAAGAATGCTGAAATATTGTAGCCATTTACTTTCAAAGTGTTTTTTTTTTCCTTCTATGGAAGGCTACTGGTTTTCAGCATTCATCAAAATAACTTATTTTGAGTTCAACAGAAAAGAGATACTAGATATTTGAAAAAATGTTGGAAACCAAATAGTTGATTTCCATAGCAATTCGTTTCCCCACAAATGTGGTGAATGGCTAGCATTAACTGTTTGGTTACCAGCATTCATCAAAATATCTTCTTTTGCATTCAACAGATTTGGAACAAGTTAAAAGGTGAGTGAGTGGTAAGTAAATTTTCATTTTTGAGCAAACCATCTCTTCAAATAAATAAAAGTTATGCTAATTAACAATTTTATTTATTTAGTAATCTATTTACAAATGAAAAGAAATGTCAATGCAACGCTACATTTATTTAATCATGGTTACTAAAGCTTACTAAAAATCATAATATTACAGTTATGCATTTTAATTTTCTATTCATGTGATGGCAAAGCTAAAAGCTGCCACTCTGTCCTCCAATGCATCTTCCCTTAAGTGAATCATCTTTTACGATAGCCCTTTAAAACAGGCCATATGTGATTAATTAAGGCACCTTTTTATCACTTAATTGATCAGTGAAATCACAGATGTCCATCATCTCCCTCTCTCTCTCTCTCTCTCTCTCTCTCTCTCTCTCTCTCTCTCTCTCTCTCTCTCAGAGGCATGACGGAGGGAATCACTCTTTTGATTCTGGCTGTTCAGACGGGACTCATTGAGTTGCAGGTCATCCACAGAGCCTTCCTCCTCAGCATCATCCTCTTCATTGTGGTGGCCTCCATTCTGCAGTCCATGCTGGAGATTGCTGATCCCATAGTGCTGGCACTGGGAGCCTCCAGAGACAAGTACATTAGGATCAGTAGCGCATAGTGTTGTCAACAGTATCAATATTTAGATATGTATCAATACTGGAATCTCTGATCAAGATCATTTTCTACAGTATGGATTGCTGTGAAGATATCTTAAAAACGAAAGAAAAATTAAGCACAGTCTGAAGTGAAAGCAAAGTCGAGTCGAGGAAGAAGCTTCTTAAAGTTATAACAACAGATATTAATCAACACAATAGATAATACAATACAATTGATATTAATCAACAACAATAGACAAAATCATTTTAGACATGCAGAAAGACTGTAAAGAATTGTGGACTAAAATTTTATGCTGGGGTGACTTGGTGGGTCAGTGGTTAGCCTCACAGCAAGAAGGTTGCTGGTTCGAGTACCGGCTGTGTCAGTTGGCGTTTCTGTGTGGAATTCGCATGCTCTCCTCATGTTCTCGTGGGTTTCGGGACATGTGGTATATGTGAATTGAATAAACTAAATTGGCCATAGTGTATGTGTGTGAATGAGTGTGTATGGATGTTACCCAGTACCTGGTTGCAGCTGGAAGGGTATCCGCTGTGTAAAACATATGCTGGAAAAGTTGTTGGTTCATTCTACTGTGGCAACACCTGATGAATAAAAAAAATAAATATTAAGCTGAAGGAAAATGAATGAATATTAGAATGCCACATTTTTATTTTATGTTTATTAAAATGTAATGTTATTCAGAGAAGTTTGGCAGGACAAGTAAAAAATCTGGACATCTTGCCTGCCTGGACCAATAGTTAAAATCATTTTCATTCATTAAATCAGTTAAAACATTGAGCAATGCTTGATGTTTTAACTCTGCTAATGATTTTAAACCTCAAAATTTTGTAATATTAATTAATGCTGTGGTTAATATTTCCTTGTGGAATCGAAAATGTTATTAATTATCAATATTTTTTTAAGTTAGAAATTCCAGTATCATGACAACACTAATATTGAATATATAAGTGAACATTGTAGGTCAGTGTTTTGATTCTTTTATAATCCTTTTTGTCAACAGGAGTTTGTGGAAGCACTTCCGTGCGGTCAGCCTGTGCTTGTTCTTGCTGGTGTTTCCGGCCTACATGTCCTACATGATCTGTCAGTTCTTCCACATGGACTTCTGGCTGTTGATCATCATCTCGTCCAGCATTCTGACCTCTCTACAGGTAAAGATCACACACACACACACACACGCACACAGCTGTGTATTTAGAATTAATGGAAAAATCTGATTGACAAACTGGAGCTTTTATGGCAATATAAGCAGTTTCAACGGTTGGCAATACACCATAATGAATATTATTATATACTTTTTTTCTAATTATGTTTTCTAGTATTTATTACATAGGTTTTTTTATAAGAACTTTTCCATTACTCTTAGATAATATTTTGTTTCCAGCCAACCCTATGTTTAGAAAACATACCTTTTGGAAATGGAATCTGGTTTATTCTCAGTATTTTTTTTGTTGTTGTTTTTTTTAACAAATTCAGTTATGAAAAAGCTACTTTTATTATATTTTATTGTATATTTTTGTAAATACATTCTTATTCCTATCATCATCATTAGTGTAATGATTTCAAATTATTACAATTTAAAATAAAATACAGTAATAATTACTGTTTAAAATGATGATAGTAATCATTCAATGTGTATTACTCCGCCGACATAGTGACAGCAGATCAATAAACTCACTACAGTATGAGAAATATTGCAGTTGTTGGATAACAATGTACTTTTCAGACTTTTTTACTCAATAATGTAGCTGTTTAGATTGCAACTATGCAGTTTATTTATAAGGATAGTGCCCATTTTAAATATTTATAATTTCGCCGACGATTAGCCTGTCATTGAGCAGACCAAAGACGGTTGACATTGTCCATCCACAAGATGGAGACCACATAATAATTTCTTCCACATAATAAAACTACAGCTGATCAAACCATTATTAAACAGGTTAGTGACTTTTTAAGGCGATCTTTTAAAGCTGTATTTATACCATAGTAATTGTAGTGTATCGAGTGTGAGATGGGATTCGCATATCAGGAATGTATGTATTTTGTGTTGGCCACTCGTTGTATAACCCTGAGTTTTTGGTTGGCCATCTGTTTGTTTCTAACGAGTTTTCTGTTTTCATTACTGCAGACTAGTTCAGTAAAAAGAAAGAAAGAAGAAATGCCTGCATGTGTTTAGTGTTTTTTCTTATCGCAAACACAACAGTAATCTGGTAGTGTTGGCACTGCTTTGGCTTTTTTGGGGTTAATTATTATGATCTCTTAATTGTAGCCGAGAAACACTGGGAAATGTGTCTAGACTGATGGCATTTCATGGCGTTCAGCCTTATATTCTTAAAATGTGAGCCAAAATCACCGGTTTTGTCATTACTTTAGATATTACGCTAGAGAATCATTCACATACTAGCTCTAAAGTGACATTGGTGAATTAGTTATGGCCTCTGCTGTTCTGACGGTCAGCTACAGATGTGAGTGGATGGCAGAAGAAAGTAATTCCTCCTACAAAAGGGTTTTGAGACTCTCCGTGTTTGATTTTTAAAATTTGAATATACACGATTATGCAGTCAAACTGTTGTATAAACGCAATATCACCCTCATAGCAGTGCTTTATGGCTGTATATTGTCACTGGTGGGACACTAAGGCACGCCTCCCACCACACCTTTCAACAGTGTCGATATACAGCCATATATTGCTCATATATAATACAAGTCGGCATAATATGAGAATCAACAGTTTTGCTTTTGAACTCTTTGAACTGCAGGTTCTGGGCACGCTGCTGATCTACGTGCTCTTTATGGTGGAGGAGCTGCGCAAGGCTCCGGTGGAGAACATGGACGATGTGATCTACTGGGTAAATGGCACCTACAGACTGCTGGAGTTCCTGGTGGCTCTGTGCGTGGTGGCATACGGCGTATCCGAGACTGTGTTTGGCGAGTGGACCGTCATGGGCTCCACCATCGTCCTCATCCACTCGTACTATAACGTGTGGCTGAGGGCTCAGCTGGGCTGGCAGAGCTTCTTACTCCGCAGAGACGCTGTCAACAAGATCAAGAGCCTGCCTACAGCTTCTCTCCAACAGCTCCAGCAACACAATGACATCTGCTCCATCTGCTACCAGGTGTGTTTGTGATGGATGTCCAGGTTCAGTCTGGAGCACGAGGCTGCCTGTGTTTTTCAGTAGTAGATTGATGGTGCGTTCGTTTTTTGGGTGCGTCACTGTTGTTCTTGCGATCCTTGAGGTATTAAACTTATGCGCATAATTTGTGCCACACCATTTGTACTGTGGACATAAATGATTTCTAATTTTGTGTTGCGTGCTGATGAAAGGCTTTTTCATGTTGGTGTTAATTTTGACAGTGCATTTAGATTTTTTGACTGAAATTGTGCTATTTTAGTAATATTATTTACAGTTGAAGTCTGGATAATTTTTTCCCCAATTTTCTGTTTAACACATTTTTAAACATAATGGTTTTAATAACTAATTTCTTATAACAGTTTTTTTTTTATCGTTGCCATGATGACAGTACATAATATTTTACTAGATATTTTTCAAGATACTAGTATTCAGCTTAAAGTGACATTTAAGGACTTAACTGGGTTAATTAGGTTAAGGTAATTAGTCAAATCATTGTATAATAATGGTTTGTTCTGTAAACTATCTAAAAAAATATATTAATATTAATCTTAAAATAGTTCAAAAAATAAATTAAAACTGCTTTTTATTCTAGCCTAAATTTTTTTTCTTCTCCAGAAGAAAAAATATTTAAGGAAATACTGTGAAACTTTCAGTACTCTAGTAAACATAATTTGGGAAATATTTGAAAAAAATATATATATATGCTCTAGATTTAGTTGACTAAAATCTTACAGTTTTAGTTAAATCGTAATTTGTTACTTAAGCATACAGTATATCTATGATTTCTAAGCTCATTGTATGATCCTGGAGAAATCAGTTGGTTATAACATTTTACTACATCTACTGTATATTTACTTTCTTACTTACATCTAGGTTTATATCGAAGTTGATATTTAGCCGCACCATCTTGGTGTTTCGTAACGTCTAATTTTTTACAATGTTGGTTGTTAGCCCAACGGTCAACACCAGGACATACGCACATACAGTTGAAGTCATAATTATTAGCCCCACTTTGGAATTGTTTTTCTTTTTTAAATATTTCCCAAATGATATTTAACAGAGCAAGTACATTTTCACAGTATCTCTGATAATATTTTTCATCTGGAGAAAGTCTTATTTGTTTTATTTGGGCTAAAATAAAAGCAGTTTTTAAATTTTTAAACACCACTTTAAGGTCAAAATTATTAGCCCCCTTAAGCCACGTATATTTTTTTAACGATAGCCTAAAGAACAAACCATCATTATACAATAACTTGCCTAATTACCCTAACTTGCCTAGTTAAACTAATTAACCTGTTTAAGCCTTTCAAGTTCACTTTAAATTGTATAGAAGTGTCTTGAAAAATATCTAGTCAAATATTATTTACTGCTCTCATGGCAAAGATAAAATAAATCAGTTATTAGACATAAGTTATTAAAATTATTATGTTTAGGAATATGTTAAAAAATATATTTCTACTAAACATAAATTGGAGAAAAAAAATAAACAGGGAGGCTAATAATTCCGGGGGGCTAATAATTCTAAAAATACAAAAAATTATAATAATAAAAAAAGTAGAATTGGGATTGGGCCATAATCATTACCTTGGGTATTATATCATCCTTCCGTCAAATTGCAAAAAACTAATTACCGCTTATGTAAGGTGTTTTAAAAAACAGTGTCTATGGACAGGACTAAATTTGACGATTTTCTCTCGTGTCATTATCAGGCTCCGTTTAAATAAATACGATTTAGTTTTAACACAGCATTTTTGAATGAAAAACGATCCACGCCCATACTGGCATTTCACCTAGCGTTTCTGAACAGATTTTCATCCACACTACACCGCTGAAAGTGCATATCATGTGACCACACACACTCTGGCATGCACTGCTGCGTATGCGGACGTCTGAGCTCCAGGCCTTCAGCGGGTGCTTTGAGCACATCTACCCATATGAGAGCTGTGCACGTAAGACAGTACATTAAAGATCTACCGCTGGATCTAATCTCACTATATTTGTTAAACGTGATATTTAATTAATCTTGTCTATATCTAACGACATATTCCCTGACTTTGGTCTTTTGAATCTATTACTTGTTCTCAGGTAAAGTGTTTTAGCTGAGCACAAAGATTAATTAATATATTAACTTATGTCACCATGTACACTGATTCTGCACATTTGACTGATGGCTTGCCTTTATTTCCTGTCTTGTATAAACTTATTGTCCGTTATACTTTTATAATGGCCATTATTAATTATTAAAACTGATATTCAGCAAAAGAGAGAGTATGTTTCGTATTTTCAATAAAAATGAACGGAGGCAGTAATGTTATAGGCTCCGTTTTGTTATAAGTATGCGTACAGTAAAGATGACGGTCATATAAATATGCAGCAACACGATGCCTCAACATTTTTGGTGTCTGTTAAGTTGCTAATATCAAAATGAAAAGTTCCTTATATCATGTTTTCATTTTACTGTTAAGAAAGTGAAACAACGTAGACAGTGAGATGTGAATGAGGTTACAAAGTACACTGTTCCCTTTGAAGATTTACCCAACGTGTCCTCGGGAGTTTGTTTTCTATATCATACTTGCAAAGTCTGAACTTACAAGGAAAGGATGCAAGACTGGACTCTGTGTAGGCTACTTAATATTGAGAAAAAAACCCTATTATATAGGCGAATGTCTGCAGCCACACCTCCGTTTTCAGATGTCTCCATTTTCCCCAATCCACACTGGCACAGAGCAGCAGCATATTGAAATGAGATGAAAACTCTGGTTCAGTGTGAACAGATGGCGTAACCGTAGCAAAACTTATGCATTTTAAAACTAAAATGTATTAGTGTAAACAGGACATTAGTCTTACACAATTCTTTTCCTTTTTCTGAAGGGCTTGATAACACTATGGTTGACTTTTTCTTTTATTATTTGAGCAAATTGGATTGTAAAATAAAATATTTGTAGAATTCTTTCATTCACTGTGCTTTAAGTTTACCCAACTATGATGAAGGCTACTGAGTAACCCAGAAATGTGAAAAGGGTCCATAATAGTAAATTATCACTATCACAAATAGTTTTTTGCTGTTAAAAATCTGTAAAATATATATACATTTTTCATGTCACACATGATAATATTGTGATGACTAATTTACTTTGTGTTCTACTAAATGTTTCAATTTATTATTGCGAAACTGATATATTTTACAGTCGACTGTTTAATAACAATAACAGGAAATTAATTGTCAATATTTTTTTTCTCTTGTTCCTGAATATAGGACATGACGTCAGCAGTGATCACTCCTTGCAGCCACCTCTTCCACGCCGGCTGTTTGAAGAAGTGGTTATACGTCCAGGAAACCTGTCCTCTGTGCCATAACCAGCTGAAAGGCTCATCGCAGCTGGGCTCTTCATCACAGGACGTCCCACCGCAAGACACCCCAGCTCAACCAGAAGAGCACCAGGATCCTTCAGAGCCCGCAGACTCAGAGTCAAACCTCCAGGATCTCCAGCAAGACGACAGCAGCAGTCGAGCCCCAGCATCAGAGCTCAGGGCTAGGCTAAAACAACAAACCGATCCTCCTGCCTGCTCCTCCTCCTAAACCAGCCAAAAGACGGTGTCTGATGGGGTTACCATCGACTGTGAATGCTCCTCCTTACGAAATACAATCAAAACCCCTGTCTCATAGTGTTGTCAAGTGTATCGATCTTTCGATACGTATCAATACTAAAATATTTCGATACGATAAAATATCACTTTCCCATAGTATTGATACCTGTCTGTCCCACTGAAGCTTAATTTTGTTCATTTATCCAGAGTTTTCAACAGATCATTTCACAGTTGATGCACATTTCTGGGTCCTATCAGTTTCAAGCTTCAAAGTATGCAAAACACAACACACTGAAAAACATATTCATTGAATTTACCAATCTTTTTGAAGGTAAGTAATTGCAAACAATTTATATAGGCAAAATTTAAACAAACAAATTATATTTAGTAATGTTCAACTTTATTTGCGTTTAAATTTAGCCCATATAATTTATTAAATTGTAAAAAAAAACTTTAAAAAAATTTTGTAAATCCAATAAAAAAAAATTTCAGTCTTTCAGCGCACGAATGCTGATTTCATTTGACAATTTTGTGCTTCAACGAATGGCTAAATATGTCAAAATGCCCTTCTTTAAAATGTAGTCAGCATGTCAATACTGGCTTTACTGAAGTGAAAGAATGAGAAATTTCATAAAGTAACAGTAATCTGGTGCTGTCATTAAAATTCGTCAACTACAAAAGGCAAAAAATTGGTTATTTGTTAATTACTGATCGTTTAAAAGTCAAAAATAGTGTTTTAAATTGATAGTTAGACTAGTGTAATGCTGACATTGAAATTAAGAATTGTCTAGAATCCTAAATTGCTTAATTTATTAATTCAAAACAATCAACATTGGCTCATTCTGATAATGTAGCCCTAAATACATTTCTGGAGATCGCGAATTATGCAGCCAGAAGAACGTATGGCTGCATTTCATCTTTAAACGAACGCTATAGGTGGTATGATGCCATTCCTTTTCTTGCTTTCCAGCTGACTGCTTTCCTCGTATGGATGGCTTTTTCGCTGTTACCAATTTGTCCAGTAGCTCAACATGTACGTCGGCGGACTTGAGACGCAGAGCGGTGTTGACTGCCACAACAGGGTTTGAGTCTGATGAAGAACGGTTCCAGAAAGCGGATAAAATAATAACAAAATCTATAAAATAAAATAAACAAGTAAATAACAGGGTGAGAATGTGGTAAAATCTGAAAACATGGTAAAAATCAGGCAAGGGCTTTTCTTTTTCTGGATTGCTTTATAAAACACTGCGATTGGGTTTAGGAAAAGGGGTGGGCGGGTCAATCTGCTTTTGAAAACACTATTGGTTGGGTTTAGGGAAGGGGGAGGGTGGGGGAATCATTCGGTTGGTCGGTCGGTCGGTCAGTCAGTCAGTCAGTCGACAACAGCCTCTGGTGGATTTACACGAGAACAGCAGGCGTGAATAGCACTTGCGAGAGAAATTTGAGATCTGAAAAAGCGTACACAGCGGCCTCTGGTAGATTCGTGAAAACAAAACCTGCAAAAAACGTAGCTCCTGGGACATATTTTGCTCTTTCCAGAAATGTATATAGTGGTACGTAATCTGAATGAGCCTGGGTTGAAAACAAGGAACACTTGCCAGTTAAAATGTTGGCAGGGCAAGTGAAAATCTGAACAACTGGCCTAACCAGTCATAAAATCCTTAACATTGAGTTATGCTTGAACTATTAACTCAGTAAAGACATACATTAATAATGTTATTTAAATTAACAATGTGGCAATATTCCTCAGTAAATAGTATCAAGTATTGTATCAAGTAAAGTATCGTATTGAAGTTCGAAATTCCAGTATCATGACAACATTAGCTTCAACACTCCCCCTCATCTAAACATCACAGAATCCAGATTATCAATCAGTTCATCCCTTCCACATCTGGATTAACCCGAACACCAGCTATTCCCCTTCCTTTACTATGAAAACTACAATCTCCAGCGAACCTGAATGTGATCACGTGACCCTTGAATATAGTGCTGTGATGCTCTGTAGGCATTAGCACATATCCACACTAGCACGCTCTCAGTATCCGATAGCAGTAGCCCGTCTCTTTTCTGTTCTGTTTGTTTTCTTGAGAGAAAATATATAAATATATATATATAAATATATGCCACTGCATTTGCACTAATGTAACATAAAGCAATGCTCCAAAGTTTGTCTTGTCTTATACCAAATATTTTGGTGTGTATGCATTGATTCAAGTTATATACAGCGTCCTCCACTAATATTGGCACACTTGGTAAAATAGAGCAAAGAAGGCTGGGAAAATGTCTTTTTGTTTAACTTTTTTTTTTTTTTGCACAAAAACTCAAGATTATTGAGTTTGCTTTTGCATAAAAGTAAAGACTTTTTTTCTTAAAATATTATCAAACAACTTGTATTGATGTAAGTAACATCTGACTGAGATGTCACTTACAGATTTTCTGACCAAAACTCAACTAACTTATTATTATTGGGGTTTTATTTTTTATTATTGGAGACCAACACACACATGCTCTTCCAGACTGATTCAAAATGCTGCCTGGAATTTCATAATTATCCCCATGGTGGTGAAATTGGGCATTTTCAATTTTAGTTTTTGCAATTTTCTAATAGACAAAAGTCACAGCGGTGGTTTTTAGCATTTGTGTTTGCTCATAGGTTAAATAGGAGGTGATGGTTGAGTCAATTTTTTAAACTAATTTCGAGAGGAGCACATGATATGATTGATCGCGGCTGGTCTCTCATCCATAATTAGCAATAATCCAATCAAATTGATCCAAACCTACTATAAATGGACATATTTCACCCTATTGCCTTAACTTAGATTTGGAAGAAAACTCCCTCTTCCACCCCATTTCCTCCTTTACTAGGGGGAGTTCTCGAGACCTACCTGATCTCGGACCTCCTTACATGCTAAAAGACCTGGCGGGAGCCCAATGCTCAATGGACCCTTTTCACAAGACTGTTATGAGGTGTTTAATGCTCATCATAATTTTAAATCCTGAAAGTTTTTAATATTTTGATTAAAAAAAGTATGAACATTTATATGCATTTATGAATGTGTTATATCATCTTTGCACCAAATTACAAAAAAACGAATTAGCGCTTTTGTGAGGTGTTTCTAATGCAGCATCTATGGGGTGGGATAGTAAATTTGACAATATTCTCTCCTCTGGCTGCCATTATCAGTCTCACACAATGTTTTTTCATTTTTCTGAAAATCTTGATAACACCATCGTGGAGTTTTTTTTTTATTATTATTATTTCAGCAAATAGGATTGTAAAAAAATAATTTGTTGTATTCTCCCATTCACTGCACTCTAAGTTTACCCAACTATGAAGCCTTCCGCTACTGAGAAACCCAGAAATGGGAAAAGGGTCTATTATCTCTGAGCTCAGTGTTCCCTCCTAGGACAGCATGCTAATAGCGTCAAACAATGTCTAAGTGTGAACTCTTGAAACTATATTCTTTTTCTAGTCACTGAGGCATATTAAAAAAAGTAAGATATCAATGTGAGTATACAGTGCTCAGCATATATAAGTACACCCCTCACAAATCTATCTTTTAAATTCATATTTTTAATAGGAAACTATGCAATATTATATTTGTGCATATACATTAGATTAGTCAGTACTGAAGCCAAATCTGGAGCTCATCTAACAAAATAACTTACAATAACGGTCCAAAAACCCAAATTTATATGTTATAAAAAAATATTAAATACAAATTTTAAAAAAAAGAGGAAAAATGTGGTTGAAATTTTGTAAGTTGTAATTTTTTTTTGCAATATTTTGCTTGAATTTAAATGTATTATCTGTTTTAGTTTGGTGACTAAAATATTATTTTAATAAATATATCTTTAATAAATCTGTTTTGTTTAAATGCACCAAAATACATTGCCTACATTCACTGAGAAATGGATAAAAATATTCATTTTCAAAGTGTGGTCGACTCAATTATGCTGAGCACTGTACACTTTAAAAAGCTATTGGTTTACTTGCAAAAAAATGAGTAAACCATTTGCTTTTAAAGCAATTACTGGACTTTACTTTTAAAAAGTGAGTAAACCCAATGCCTTAAAGTAAATGAACTGTGCTTAATTCTAAAAATTAAGTCAACTTAACAATTACTTCACTTACTATTTTTAAGTACTTGTCACTTTTAAGGCAATGGGTTTACTGACTTCTCATGACTACGCTGTCAAAAATATCCGTAAATTAGCAGTTTTCTATTATTTGTTATTAATGTTTTATTTTTATCTGTTTATTTATGCGTTTGAATTGCATTATGAGACCTTGAACGTTCTTCCAACAACTTTTAACCTTGAAAAGTTCGAAAAAGTGAACATTTTTAATAGTTTAAAGTGATATTTGGGGAGTTGGTTGGTACAAAAACCTTGTAATAAACTGCCTCTACATTTTTTATTATATTTACAGACATCTCTATATTATTTAATATCTATTATATTATTTCAAATCACTAATATGTCAATAAAAGTCACGTTGTTAAACGGTAGAGTTGAATTTTCAACATGAAAGGTTGACAGAGCAAAGATCAAGGTCTTATAATGCAATTCACAACCATAAATAAATAGAAAATCCAGAAACTGTTCATTTACAGATATTTTTTACAGTGTAATCGCCTTTAGGTTTACTATAGTATTAGTGTACTGTGTACTTTTAAAATATTCTGCTAAAATAAATCCAATAACTGACACACATAAATTTAACAATAAAAACGTTATAAACGTGCTGTTTATTAAGTCTAAACAAAAAACTAAAGGTTAAACAAAGACACTAAAGGTTAAAAAAGACACAGCTGCCTTTGCTCGTATTTCCAGAGGGTGTGGATATTAGTGAAGGGCTCTGAATGAACTATATACCCATGTACAATATACCTGTAAAGGAGTTTTGATATGCAGAAGTCCAGTGTTAAGCAGCACCGGCTGTAATGAAGTGGCCTCAGGCTCAAATGATCGCTGCGCCTCTTGTGGTGACAGAGGGAAGAGTCTCTGGCTGTGGATAAACACCGGTGTGGGGTTTACGAGAGTCTGTTTCATTATCAGTGTTTGGCATTTAGCGCATCTGTGAGCATGAATACATTCCAGGATGTAGGAGCACACTTTGCGAATGCCTTTTTTTATGTTAATGTTTAAGTTAATTTGTTAAATTTTGAACGGTGTTTGGGATATTTTTTTTTTAATCTGGAGAATTTTACTTTTATCTGAACTGGATTTTTTATTTTATTTTACAAAGCTGGTACAAATTTTGAATGAGAAAGGAGAGTATAATTGTGATAGCATTCTGAATTTATCCTCCTTTGCTTTTATACAGCATACACGTGGAATGATGTTCTGTGAAGGCTACATTTGTTTGAATTGCAGCTGAATTCAGTGAAATATGCCTGAAGTCTGAACGTGAACCTTGAATGTCAGAATAAATCCAAGCCTAATGTATGAAACACTTGTTCTGTCTTTCACTCCTACATGGTGACTTTATGGGCTGTAAACAGAATTACAGTTGTGTAGATTATTAATTTTTCATTTAGGAAACTTAATATCTCAACTCAATATCTCACGCCACTCAGAATACAGATGAAACATAAAAACGAGTAGCTCAAATTACTGTAATTGATTTATTTTCTCATGAATTGTAATTTACCAAGCAGTTTTAAAAATGTGCACATTTACTTCCCCTTGAGTACCTTTTAGTGCTGTATCTGTATTTTACTCCTCTATTTTCCTTCAAGCTGCAGTCACTACTTTATTTTTTTTTGTCTATGGGGATTGGCTAAAGTAGAAAAATCAGTCCTGTGATTCCTGTACAATCAAATCGCACATAGAAATTAAATCTCATCATACTGAACAACCTCAAAACATGGGTGCTTTATAAATGCAGCAAACCTTTTGGAAGCATTAAAAATGTCCAAGAAGATGTCCAAAATCTTTACATGCAATGACCCAGAGACTAGACCACATGTCACTGATGAGAAGAGGAAGGATGTCGACTGTATGATGACTGAAATCACCAAACAGCCTTAAACAATCATTAAATAGAACGAATGAAGGAAGGGAGGACCAAATGAATGAAGGAAGATTTCTGGACTGAACGAATGAATTAATGAATGAACAAAGGACCTAATGAAGGAAGGAACAAAATATGAATGAATGGACAAATAAACAAATGCACAAAAACAAAACAAAATATTAACTAATGAACGAATGAATGAGCAAACGAATAAAGGAACAAATGAATGAAGGAAGGATTCAAGAAAGGACTGAACAAACTAAGGAAAGAAGGAAGGAACGAATTAATAAATGAACAAAGGACCTAATGAAGGAAGGAACAAAATATGAACGAATGAATGAGCAAACAAATAAAGGGAGGAATGAAAGAATGAATGAAGAAAGGATTCAAGGAAGGACTGAACAAAGGAAAGAAGGAACGAACGAACAAATGAATGAATGAACAAATTAAGAAGGAAGGAACAAAATATGAATGAACAAAACAAATTATGAATAAGCAAAGGAATGAAGGGAGGAATGAATGAAAGGACCTAACGAAGGAAGGAACAAAAATATGAATAAACGAATGAATAAGCAAACAAATGAAGGGAGGAACAAATGAATACTGGAAGAAAAACAAATGAACGAAGGAAGGACAGATCAAACAATGAAAGAAAGGTTGGAAGAAGTGAACGGATATAGAAAGATCACTAAATGCACTGAATGTTACGTTTACACAAACCGCATGTAAACACATCAGCTTTTCACAGTGTAATACTCACTACTCACTACTCTTGAGTACTTTTAAAAGGGCTACTTTTTACTTATATTTTGAGTAATATTTACAACAGATACTTTTACTCTACTTGCACTTTTAGGTAAGTACTTTTTCTTGAGTATGATTTTTCAGTACTTTTTCCACCACTGTATATTCAGCCTGATCTCACGAGGAAACGTAAGTATTTTACGTTTTGTCAGTTTAGTGGCTAATTCGTACGAAAATGAAAGATTTTTAAAAGGAGGCGTGGCACCCAACCCCACCCCTAGCCTCCATAGATATATACATTAGATGTCGCCAACCCTGTTATTGTCTATTGGAAGGAATGCGTCAATAGAGCCGCCATTTTAGTACAGGGGTAGCGCTCCTTTGAAATGAATGCAGTACCAAGCTGCAGTGGAGGAATGTGGCTATCCAGAGTTTTCCCGGAGGTCAGTATGCAAGTTGTTTTTTAAATTACGAAACTTATAATTTTACATTACTTTTCTACATTGATCAATAAGTGATCACTCAGGCATTTTTGACAAAAAGCTTGTATTTGTGTGTATGGAAATGTACTATAAACCCTCCCTGTTAAATTGGATCTTATCTGTGTCCTGAAACACACCCCCTCTCCTGCTTTTACTTCTCATACTGACATATCTCCGTTATGAATGACTCCTTCACTAGCCGACAATAATACAAGTTTTCGGCACCACAGCATTTTGTTGTCATATTTCTTTTGCTTTGTTTGCTGATTTTTTTCAACAAAACTAGCATAAGCCGAGTGTTTAGTGCGAGCTTGGTGCTTTCTTTGTTTGCTCATTACTATACCTGTCAGCATCTTCACATAGTAACACTGTCTTGACTAGTGCGGTTAAATGGCACTTGTCCTGGGAGCCCTGTACAAATATGGCGGCGCTATTGTTGCATGCTCAGGGTCCGTATGCGATATCTAGTGTATATATCTACGTACATCCACGCGTCCTCGATATCAAGAACACATCCGGGAACTTTTACGCGTTTTCCGTTCTTGCGGTCTTAAGTTGTGGAACTGAACCAAACTTTGCTGAACTTTGAAAGTTGATGATGACGTTACACGAGAACACAAGGACGCAAGAAAAGTGAAGAACGTATATTTAGAAACAGCCTCATGCCCGTAGCCAGGGGGGGTTCGGGTGGTTCGAAGGAACCACCCCCCACGGCCAAAAGGTCCAGAATTTGTCCCTTTAATTATTTTATTTAATTTAATATTATATAATATATTTACTATATAACTAAAATCATATATTTATATTTAATATATATTGTAATAAAGTGTAATTTTAAATAACTATGTCCAGTAATTCGTATCCAATGGAGCCTCAAAGCCACAATAATGTGACGCAAGTCACGTGACATAACCCACTAAGTGGAAACGTTTGAATCTTTGATGCGACATCTATACTGAGTAATGCTGTGGGTCGAAAAGAGCAAGAGGGGCAGAAAAGGCAGGAAGTGGCGTCATGATCGCAAAATATTGAACATATGTTCAAAAAGAGTGTCAAACAGGGTAAGGCAAAAGTTACTTACTTCCTAACAGATGAAAATATACCCCTATCCATGAGGTTCTAGGCTAACTGGCCGCATTAGACGGGACGTCCTGTATAATCCCGTCACGTCTGTGTTTTTAAGGCTGTTTGGTCACTTCATTCGTTTTATTCTAATCGGATATAAATCCGATCACTCAAACCAATTCAGGAGTTGATCTGGGATGCATTCCAGATGAAATTGGACAGGTATAATCATTCATAAATTAATATTGACTTTCACAAATTAATTTTGACTTTTGCATGCTAAAAGTACTTGAGTAAGAGACATTTTACTTGATTTGGGTCATTAAAATAACTCTGACTACCAATATTATGATATAGGTAGCCTATACCTGCTGTAGTCAACCTAAAACCTACAGTAGTTTGACATAAAACCAGATCAATACAAAAAAATGATTTTTGAATAACAGTAAGTTCATGACATGTTATATATATATATATATATATATATATATATATATATATATATATATATATATATATATATATATATATATATATATATATATTCTGCTGGTTTCAAACATAGAGAATAAAAATAAATACAGTTATGTAACAACCATAACATTACCATTATGTGTTAGGACATGTTTGATTAACTTTTTATTACCTACACCAAATGTCGACTAATGAAGGTACATTTATAACAACTATTTATTTGTTAGACTACTTTATTGGCTAACCATATTGTATACAAATGCATTCAACAGACTTATATGACAGTGTATTGCTGTAGAGGACCAATAAAACACGAGTGTTTAGAAAGAAAATTTTTTTTTTTGACCTGCAAACTTATCTAAACAAGATAAACTTTCAGAAAACAGCACAGAAACATTATAATGCGCACACTCATGAATATAACCCGCGGTTGTCTTCAACGGTTGTCTTCAGTAGTCCTTCTTTGCTCAACAACTCTGCTGAAAAACAAAGCAAAATATTACAACAATCAGACATACAGTTAAAACATTACAGTTACCATGGTTTCTATTTAAACTATAGTAAACTAAAGTTTGAAACTATAGTTTAAAATAGATGATGAGTGGGCCTCGCTGCTCCCACCCACCATAACCCTCGCAGCGGGGTCCCACTACCGGCCTCCCGTGTTTCCCTGAGAGTCTTCAGGGCTTGTATTGCTCTCTGCCTAGGGTTCACAAGCCGCCTCGCCCCAGGGAGGATTGTTACAGTTCTTACTGTAGTATTTCTCACACACCTTACGTGAGATCTGCTTCCTGAGGCAGCCGAGGGCAGCGATTGAGGCATGTTGCTGACAGGCACGTGGGAACGGTGGGCAGGGAGGACTAGCCTTAAAGGCCCAGTGCAAAAAAACAGCAACAACCTTTTCCCAGCTATAATACAGACACTTCAATCAGCTATAATAAATAATCTGATGCGTGTTTTGAGCTGAAACTTTACAGACACATTCTGGGGACACAAAAGACTTATATTAAATATGAAAAAAGGGGTAACCTATATGCCCTTTAACTTTTCTTTATTGCAATTTTTTTATAAAATATTCTTAGTACATCAAAAGTGTGGTTATGATGACATCTGACTAGTTAATCCAGCAAAAAAAAAAAGTACTGCTTAAAATGTCACTAAAGTTAAATAGTTAAATATAGTTAAATAGAAACTGAGGCGTATAACTGCAAAAAGGTCCACTTTTTGAAAAAAGAACCACCCCTCTCCCCAGGCTGGCTACGGACCTGGCCTGTGTGTTTAAGTAAGTAAAGTCAGCTAGTTGTAACAGTTCCAAGTTACAACTTCACGTGTTTAAGTAAAGTCAACTTGTTGCTTTTAAGACAATGGGTTTGCTCACTTTTTAAGTAAAGTTAGGCCTACTCTTTACAGTGTGTACATTCATTCATTTTCTTTTCGGCTTAGTCCCTTTATTAATCAGGGGTCGCCACAGCGGAATGAACCACCAACTTATGCAGCATATGTTTTACACAGAGGATGCCCTTCCAGCTGCAACCCATCACTGGGAAACACCCATACACTATCATTCACATACATATACCACAGACAATTTAGCTTGCTATTGATATTGATTACTTACTGTTTGTCTGTCTCAGCATGAAAATAATTATTCACTTATCAGTACCTCTGTCTTTAAATCAAGACCCTGATGTCAGAAGTCATCTCTTGTTTTATCTAGACAGCCACATTTATTCTAAAGATATTTAAATATGCATTTATTTTTGTCTCATTGGTTCATTTTATGTATTTATAAATTTAAAATACATTTTGTAAAAAGAAAATCTGCCTATTCTGAATTGATCCCTGCATGCTTTTAAACACTTTACCAATAAAATAACTTTGAGGAAACAGTGAAAATGTACAAGCAGAAAAAAATGACCAGCAAACCTTTAGATAGATGTAAATGATCCTTTCTTTCTTTCTTTCTGTTTTTTGTTTTGTAGGTGGGGGGTGCAAACTTTTGACTTAACTTTGCAGCTGAATTCAATAAAATATGGCTGAATGTCAGAATAACTCCAAACATATGAAACATTTGTCTTGGCTTTCTCTCTGTGTTGTTCTGAAGTCTAACAAGACCTGCAGGACTCTTAAACCCACCTGTGATGAACTAACCAGACCCACACCTGAACACTGAGGTAATGTCAGACTGCTGAAAACATCACATCTTACTTTACAGTCATCATTGACATAACTGTTGTTTTTACATGCCTTGCTTGCTCGACTGGTTTTAAACTTTAATGTATTTCTTTGTTCTGCTGAACTCTAAGCAAGATATTATGAAGATATAGGAAACCAGCAACCACTGACATCCTTAGTATTTTTTTTTTTTGTTCCTACTATGGAAGTCAATGGCTTGTGCTTTCCAACATTCTTCAGTGCATCTTCTTTTGTGATCAACAGAAGAAAGAAACATGTAGATGATGAGTAAATAACAGCATTAAATTATTACTATTATTAAAATGTCTCGCCTTACAGCAAGAAGGTCACTAGTTTGAGTCCCGGCTGGACCAGTTGGCATTTCTGTGTGGAGTTTGCATGTTCTCCCTGTGTTCACGTGGGCTTCCTCTAGGTGATCTGGTTTCCACCAACAGTCTAAATACATACGGTACAGGTGAATTAAATAAACTAAATTGGCTATAGTGTGTGAATGAGTGCATGGGTGTTTCCCAGTAGTGGGTTACAGCTGGAAGGGCATCCGCTGCGTAAAACATATGCTGGAGTAGTTGGTGGTTCATTCCGCTGTGGTGACCTTTGAAATAGAGACTAAGCTGAAGAAAAATGAATAAATGAATGAAGATTTCAGTACTGTTTGTAAACTCTGTTATAAAAGTAGCAAGAGTTTGTAGTAATACAGTTTATAATAAAAACTTTGGCTTTTAACTAAAAATCAAACTTACTTAATGCACAAATCCCTAATGAAATCAAGAGTAAAAAACCATTTAATGACCCCCTGTGTGATCAGTGACTGTTGACTTTTACTGAGAAAAAGTACTGCAGTTTATTACCAGGTTTGTGTATCTTAACTTACTAAATTAATCCAGACAATATATCACATCAAACTATTAAACATTCAAAAGCTTTACAACATCAAACGTCTTTTGAAGCAAAGATTAAGGTTCCATAATGTAATTCAAAAGCCTAAATAAATGGAAATAAAACATACATTAATCATAAAATATGAAATACTGCAAATTTTTCAATAACCAAAGTCATACCAGATGAATTTGTTGAATTGTCAAAGCATTAATAATGTAGTTATGGACTTGTGTCTACTCAATTGAAACTATGGTCTGCAGTATGAATGCAACTTTATGAATATTAATGTCTTTTTATATATGTAATTGGGCGGCGCAGTGGTGCAGTGGGTAGCGCTGTTGCCTCACAGCAAGAGGATCGCTGGTTTCGAGCCTCTGCTGGGTCAGTTGGCATTTCTGTGTGGAGTTTGCATGTTCTCCCCGTGTTCGTTTGGGTTTCCTCTACATGCTCCTGTTTCCCCTACAAAGACGTGCGCTGTAGGTGAATTGGGTAAGCTTAATTGTCCATGGTGTATGTGTGTAAATGCAAGAGTGTATGGGTGTTTCCCAGTGATGAGTTGCAGCTTAAAGGGCGCAAAACATATGCTGGATAAGTGACTAAGCCGAAAAGAAAATGAAAGTTATTTTTAAACCACATTGGCCTTGTTCCCCTGTGTCACGGTCACACAAGGAAGACAAAGATGGTTATATCTTTAAGGGTATTTATTAGTGCAATGCAACAGATGCAGAGAGATGAAGCAGGTAAGTGGTGTAGCGGAGGGAGAGCGATCTCACACACAGTTCATATGGCAAGTATCAGATCTTCAGTTATACACCATTAGAGCTTAGTCACTTCCCTTAAGCAGTTGTGTTTGCATCCACAGGAGAAGGAGGACATCCACGGAAGAGTACGAGAGGAAGAGGGAGAGTTGATGAGGAGAACGATCTGACGTCAATTTCAGCCGGTAAGTGATTGAAGGAGGTGAGTATATATAGTGCATGGTGATTGCAGGTGCAGGTGCAGGTAATCAATAATCGGGTGATTGTTCACGGGTGAGTGGTGCATGGTGAGGGAGAGCGGTAATTGGAGCAGCAGGAACGAGCCGAAGGTGTGATACACTGACAGGGATTAGACTAAATCTGTGGTCACACTGGACTTTTCTCCCCATAGACTTCCATTCATATGCACCCGAATGCGTCAGACCGGAAACGCAAGTTCGTGCGGCAAGTTTCGCATTTCGCTGCATTGCAAAGTTCAAGCTCGGTGAACTCTGACCCACGAAATCACATCACTTGACTGTGTGAGACCAATTGAGAATCAAAACATGACCTCTCTGGACAGAAATTTTAAATATGGGCCAATCGCTCGCTGTTTTAAATGTCTAACCATCTTGTTTAATCTCGCCCCTTTTCACAGCGCTGTACGACAGAATTTTGCAAACTCAAACTCTAATGTGACTGCAGCTTAAGCCACAATTAGGTCGTCTTAAATCTCAATTAGGAGAGTGAAGTCATTTTTATAAATGTGCCTTACACTGTGAAACCAAAAAAGTTAAGGTAACTCAAATCGTTTGAGGAATCAGATTTCAACAAACCATTTAAGTTCAAAAACTAATCCTAACGAGTACTGTGAACTTAATCCATTTGAGTAAACGAAGCAATTTGAGCACAGTAAAACCCAGTAAATGAAGAAAACTCAAATCAACTGAGTACTGTAAAACCCAATAAGTTAAGTCACCTCAAACCATTTGAGGAAACCGATTGCTACAGTACAAACCATTTGAGCTAAAACCTAATCTATATGAGTATTGTGAACTTACTTCATTTAAGTTGAAGACATGAGGTATTAAATGAACTCATTACCTTCAACACCGAGTTCAAAACTCTTTTCAAATGAGTGGAATTAACTTTTAGTAAATTTTGAGTCAACTACACTCATTTTTTATAAGGTTGACTGCTGGGTTTTACAGTGTAGGAAAAGAAATTACAAGTGTCCATCTTTACACAAAACACAAGCAGTGATATATTTTAAGATCACTCAGTGCAAGTTGAAACAGCTTGGATTTACATACAGCAATTACTATTCTGGGACTATGTTCATGACTTTTCTGTGAAAACCGAGGTTAATGTTGTAAAATTAATGTTATTTATATATATATATATATATATATATATATATATATATATATATATATATATATATATATATATATATATATATATATATATATATATATATATATATATATATATATATATCGTTTTATTTATCAAAAATGTATCAGTTTAGATCTTTATAAATAAAAGGAATGGCATATTACAATATAAATGTCTAGTAAAATATTTTGATTAAATAATACTGGATATGATGAGAATACTTACATTATACATTGAAATACTCTATTGGAATAGCCTATAATGGCAGCACGGTGGCCTAGTGGTTAACATTGTTGCCTCACTGCAAGAAGGTCACTGGTTTGAGTCTGCATTTGTGTGTGGAGTTTGCATGTTCTCCCTATGTGGGCATGGGTTTCCTCCGGGTGCTCTGGTTTCTGACACACAGTCCAAAGACATGCACTATAGGTGGATTAGGTAAACAAAATTGCCAGTAGTGTATGAGTGTGTGAATGAGTGAGTGTATGAGTGTTTCTCAGTACTGGGTTGTGGCTCGAAGGACATCCGCTGCGTAAAACACATGCCAGAATAGTTGATTCATTGATGGGTTGATTCAGTCGATTCAGTCATTCCGCTGTGGCGACCCCTGATAAATAAGGGACTAAGCCGAAAGAATGAATGAATGAATAGTCTATAACATTTTCTGATGACATGACAAGGAGTGAGAAAATAATTAAAATAAAGTAAAATATGACCAGTTGAAAAAAGCTAAAGGGTATAATAGATACCTGCAGTTCTAGAATCAGCTGTGTGAGGTGTCTGGTTGGGGCAGATGAGAGCGTTTATCCACTTTTCCTGTGTGAACACTTCAACTCCCTTTAGCGTGAGGGACAGGAAGAGAGAATGGAGGAAACATTAGCAAATCAAAGACGGCCAGCCTTTAACCCTCTCCATCCTTCTGATCAAAGTTAACATTGAACTCCGACCTCTGTGTAAAAAAAAAGGAGAAAAAAGTTACATGTGCAACGCAGGAACAAAGCTCTCGGTCATTTTGGAAAGGCCACATATTCCCTGGGTACTTTTTCTCACGGAACCAGAATATAAATTATGTTGTCTTCATGAGTCCTAGTGTGTGTGTGTTTGTGTGTCTGTGTGTGCGCCAGGTTAAGGTCAAGGGTCACTTAAGAGTATCATATTTTTTCTCTGCTAACCCAAATCTTGATAAAAGTTGTGTTGACACTGTGTGCATGTAGCTCTACATTTACTTTAAAAAGTACTTGAACAACTTTGGTAAGTCTGGTGTTGAAATTCTGCAACTTAAAAAGGGCAATATATGCACACAGATTTAATTTCTGCCAGCCAGCCTCAGCGCTTCCGGTGAACTGTCTTTCCATTATATAATTTCCTGATGTCTTTAAAAATCAGTGATCTTCACTGCCTGATAGATATACGATATAAAGTGCGTCTCAGACCGGACAGGAAGCACTGCATTCAATTCCATTTCCCCTGCCATGTCTTTATAATATGACAGTTTATTTTACCCCAGTATTTTTAATGGAGTTTTTGCGCTAGTCTACTGATCCTGACGGTGCTAGTGGTTACACAGCCTTTCAACTTCCTCAAACAACTAAATAAATGCTTAAGTCTATGTAACTGATTGTATTTGAATTACATTACAACATCGATGCTGCAAAGAAACCTCATAAAATTGAAAATAGTCACATTAAGCTTTTACCGGAAGTTTATCATTGGCTGAAAAACACTAGCTCTGCATAGAGCCCATTACCATAAAATAAATGTAATAATATTATGGAAACTTATACAATAATAGTGAATGGAAGTTAAGGCTGTCATCACCACTTTCACTGAGACAAATATGAATGACACTGAGACAGATATTTATTCCATTGGTACTTTACCAGCAGGTCACAGCACAATATCTTACACAACTTTATTTTTTAAGAACAAGAATGAATTGTGTTTGATTTAAAGTTTTTCTGTGGAAAAACATAATGACTATTTATGAAACATTTATGATACATTTTTATCATGATTTAGAGGACACCAACTAAAATGTCATTCAGTGTAGCAATATATATTCATTCATTCATTTTCCTTCGGCTTACCTTCCATACACACTCATTCACACACATGCACTAAGGCCAATTTACTTCATTCAATTCACCTATAGCGCATATCTTTGGACTGTGGGGGAAAATAAAAATAAATAAAAAAGTGTCCAACATATTTAGATGAAGAAACATTTATGACATATTAAAAGACTCCTCTATGTTTTACTTATTTACTTATGTTTCATTTTAATCAACTTAAATGTTTTTTTATGTAGCATGACTGCTGATTGTTTGATTACATTCTGATATGTAAAGATCTGAGATGTAAAGATAAGTTTGCTGTTTCATTTTGCAGCATTTTCATATGCAGTATTTCATTTTGACACATTATTCAAAAAGTTTTTTGAAACACTAGAATCACAAACTTCTGACCAGCTTGTAGACAACCTTGGTGAATGGAGTCGTTATTTTTTCTCAAAAAGTTGACCTTTTTGCAGTTATACACCTCATTTTCTATTAAATTATTAGATTTAAACGCCAGTCTATTTTTAGCTGGATTAGCTTGTGGGATGGTCATTATAGCCGCACTTTTTGATGAACCAAAACATTTCCTAAAGATTTAGAATAAAGAAATGTGAAATTTACTCAAATTTCATATATCGTTAGAAAAAAAAGGAATCTGTTAAAGTTTTAAATTAAAAACTATAGCCATAAATGACTGTTGTCATTTATTAGGCAAATAACAACCTGCCCAGCACATTCAACTTTACTCAGTCAGAATTTGGCCATTTGAATACATAATAATAATAATAATGTAGAGCTTCGTGACCTCTTTTGTAAGAAAGTACATTTGTATTTGCAAATTCATGCATAAAAATAGCCAAATTAGTATTCAAATTAATTTAATATGGTCCACTTTTAGTAATTCAAAGCTTTTTATTGGTAATTTTTGGTTTCAAGAATAAGGTCCAAGATTTAGAATAAAAGTTACTTGATTAATATGTTCTCTATTTAACAACAGTACATTAGGTGAGTAGTGAAAGATGATGTCGCTTATGTCAGATTGTATGTTTTCTTGCTCAGCTGGATGTTGGACTCATGAAAAAGAATTGTTAGGATTGGTCAGAACTGATTAGCTGAAGTCATGGCAGCCAATAGAGGATTGCACTTGATCTTAAAACCTTTATCAATGTTTTTTTTTTTTCACAATTTATTATGGCATAGCAGTCAAAAATATAGGATAAATGAGCTCATGTATGGGACAAATTCTGGGCCTTTGTCAGTGAGGCGTGGGTCTTTCAAACCACCCGAATTCCCCCTGGTTACAGGCCTCTCTAAAATGATTTCATTTTAAATAATTGTTTTTAAGGTTCTTTTTGTACACTGCTCCTAGTTTCTGTACGGATCATTTAAAAAGTTTTAAAAACAGGTGATGTTTCCGTGTGTGGCCACTAGATGGCAATGTTGCGCTAGCAACCATTATTTTCACTCCTGTGTCCGATTCTCTGAGGAGTCCGAAACTCCTCATGCGATTTGTTTTCTAATCCACATAAAAAAACAGACTCTGTTTGAGGTTATAGTATGTACAAAATATGCACGCTTTTTAGTTTGTCATAATCACCCCCAACTGAGACTCTTATTTGTAAATTAGTCTATTTTAACGTCAAGCTGAGTTAGATCACAAATAATAATCCCTTGTTATTTAATATAGCTTATAGTGCATTTATGAAGAAATTATCAAAACGGTGCGTTCTTGGCACTAAATAAATAAATAATAATAAATAAATAAATAAATAAATAAATAAATAAATAAATAAATAAATAAAATTTACATTCTACTGCATCAAAATTTAAATGAGCTTTTTTATATACAAATATTACATGCTGGTCTGATCGCTTAAACAGACAAAAGTAGCCTGCTGATTAAATTATCTCACGTGACAAAAACTTTGTTTTACATTATGATTTATTTTATGGCTATTCGATTCAATTAAATGGTTAGTGCTCATCAACGACAGTGTGATTTATGTGGACATCTGTTTTACAGATCAAATCGAATTTGTCGCTGTCAGCAATGGGATTAGTTATATAATATAAAGGTTAATTTGAGCTTTTTTATATGATTATCTTAAATATGGACACATGTTAAACAGGATTGCGCATTGATTTTTTTTTCTCGCACATGGGACATTTAAGTGACGCACAGAATATATTTTAGTTATGCTAAATAACATGTCTGTTTCTTATTTGGACACAAATTCGCCGTTTCCATTGAAGCTCGTTGTGTAGTTTCTGCCACTTTTAACTGCTGTGTGGAATATAAATACCGGGACTCAAAGGGGAGCAGAATTCCCCTCTGCCTGAACAGCTCTGCATAGGACGGACTCAGACCTCCTCTGTCCTCCGTGGAGGAAATTATTTTATCTCTGGTGCAATATCCATATCCGGAGCACGGAGCATTTTATTCTAAAATAAAATAAAGCTTTAATTACAGCTGTATTTCAAATATTAAAAACATATTTTGTGTGAGAAAAAATATAAAGTGCTGCTATTTACACTATTTTTGCGCTTATATTATATTTTGTATAGTCGTTCTATATTGTTTTTGACAAAGCATGCTGTTTAAACATTAGGTCTGATCCCGTTTTGTTTGATGCGTTAGTGTCGCTGCAGATGTTATAGCCCACACGGATTATAATATCTGCATTCTGCTCCTTTCTCTGTACTAATATAAAAAGTATGCATTTTAAAATGCATTAAATAATTTTGTCAATAGGGATTTTATAGGTTATTTTTAATTGATATAACTGGTTATTTATAACAGAAATAATAATATTAATGAAACCTCAATTTTGGTGCAATGCACTAAGACGTCTCTTTGGAAATGTTTATGACACTAATTATAAATTTAGTCACATTGGTTGTTAAACATATCTCTCGGGTTTATGTCTCTCATACGCACATTTAATGAAACGCATTATTTCAGTGACAGGTGATCTCTGTTTACTTCATGATGCTAATTAATTTTTTTTAATGACAATAATGTCTTAAACAGAGCAGAATGTCACCACGGTTTGGTCGCGGCTATAGCCTACCAGCTTACAAAACTTATCAATTCATTTATTTTACTTGAATATAAACTCTCAAGAACAGACATCGCGCTCGTCTAGCAGGTAACCATAGCAACAGTGGTCTGTTTGACAAGTCATTATTGGTATTTTATGAAATAAAAACATTGCCATAGCTATCATATTCTCATTAAGTAATTATGCAATGTTTTAAGGACTTTTGGAAAAGCTGATGAATCTGCCAGGAGCGCCAAACCTCAACGCAACGCGCGCGGCGAAATTTCCCTCAGAAATGTTTTTATAAAACATCCAACTCTTGAGAGAGTTGCTGAACAACCCTAACACTAGCTCATCCCTATTTAAACAAACCTATACTGTGCTGTTTCTTAAACAAACTTACAATATTAAAAGACAACTCTGCGTTCATGCGAACCACATCAGCTTGGCTCGACTCGCGCGGCGCGCTCCGGACGGCAGTTCCCCGCGTGACATTTAACGCGCGCATAACTTCTTTCTGGTTTTCTCTCTAAACACGCAGCTCGCTAAGTGGGCAGGGCGGGCTGTGATATCTAATTAGGCGACGGGCTTCGTGGTTGGGTGGACAGCTAATGGTAGTTCGGCTTACTTATGTTTGGGGGGCGGCCCTGCGTGCGCAGTCACTCCCTCCTCCTCCACCTCCTCCTCCCTTTGGGGTTAGTTTGCTTGTGTTTAGTTCCCAGAGACAGTCAAATCGGATTCCTTTGGGAAAGGACACAAATCACTCCCGTTTGAACAAGGGGAACAGCGAGGGAGCTGTCTCCACAAGGGTCCACCTCTCGTGGTTGATTTCATATTGCTCATTCATGTGATTTGATCAGAGAATACTCTTTGTGGAGAAAGACAGGAAAGGAAAGGAGGAGAAAATAAAGAAAGAAAAAAATAGTCTCTGGATGATGACATTTGATCTAACCCTCAGCGAAGCCCGTTCTTGATCCTATTGTTTCTTAAAGTGACATTAGACTTTTTTTTCCCTCTTTCTCTCTCTCCCCCGCGCGCTAGACCGAAGGGACCTCCGGTTTAATCTTGCAGTTTTTGGTTCGTTTGTTTGTTTATTGTTGTGCGGTGTTCCCAAACCTGGATGTTGACATCTCGCGTTTCTTTTGGCACGTCGCTGTATTTTCAGTTTCAGAGAGGAAGCGCTAATAGAGACAAACGCGGTGACACCTGCTCACCCGTACTCCTCTCCTTGTCTTTTTTTAACGGAGCGATCAAAAGAAGCAAGCAGCGACTGAGACGGTGACAGGAGTCTGTTTTCATGTTCGGGATTCAAGACAGCATTCAAAGGAGCGGGAGTAGTATGAAAGAGGAGCCCATCGGTGCCGGGATGAACGCTGTCCGGACATGGATGCAGGGCGCCGGAGTGTTGGATGCGAACACAGCCGCTCAGAGGTAAGCCGGCGGCGGTCTGCAGCGCCACGGGAACAGCTCGACGGAATGATATCGGGCTCTTATCATCCTGGGACGACACAAAACGCTCATGTATATCATCCTAATCAGTGCGCGGTATCTGCTTATTAATAACCAGCTGACAAAGAGATTGATTTATTGCTGCGATAAGTTCGTAGCATCCTCCTGCGTGTCGACGGCACCGACACATTGAAATGATGGAGTTACAAGTCACATTTAAACTGTATTTAAAATTATTATTTCTAACATTATTATTTTAGTCTTAAATGGTGGCTGCTTTTTAAATGACTTTGCAACAATGCATTGATTCATTGGCCTAAAATACGGAATTTTAAAGAAAATAAAAACCGGTAGCCTACTTGTTTATTCAGGTAGATTTAGAATAATTAAGCTACTTTATGGTTTACCACAATTGCCTCTAGTATGTTAAGTGGAATATTTGTTGTTAAAGACTAGAATAACTTTTAAGTGATTGTGTAAAACACAAAGCTACTTTTAGTTGCCTTCTTAAACTAAAGCAGTTCACGTGTGCTATTTTAAGGCTTTCCCATTGCACGTTGGAACTAAAATTATTTATTTTATATTTTTAGACAATTATAATAAATCACAAAAATAGGCTAAAACTGTTGCTTTTATTTTTTTAAATACATCTATCAATATTCTGTCTCTGTTTCTCTTCTGTGTGTTTATAGTGGAGTGGGTCTTGCTCGAGCACACTTTGAGAAGCAACCTCCTTCAAATCTTCGTAAATCCAACTTCTTCCACTTCGTATTAGCGCTGTACGACAGACAAGGACAACCCGTGGAAATTGAAAGAACATCTTTTGTTGGATTTGTTGAAAAAGAAAAGGCAAGTCAAACGTTCTCTTTTGCACTTATTGGTTTTGCAAATTTAAGTGAAAATGGCTGATCAATTCTTTTAGGCTAATTATTAATGTGGCCGCAAAGTCGAAAGATTATTATTATTATGATTATTATGATGATGATTATTATTATTACATATTAAATTAGTAAGCTATAATTTTACTGCAGCTTTTTTACCCTTCAATAATTTGTACATTTACTAATGTGCAATTTTCAGATAAGTTACAATGATAAGAGTGAATTTTCCTTTTCAAAATGTTATATTAGTAAATGTATTATTATGAAAGCATTATATGGTGCTTTAATAAAAAAATACTCTAGACAAATAATATTTGTAAGCAGTCAAAAATTATCTAAGCGAGTGAAGTTACTGCTTATTTTATTAAAAGATGTGGCTATTACTACTGTTTATTTAGTCACTGGGGTTATCCTCAAGGCACAATGGTAGCATACTAATTTTTTAAAGAAGCTGATGTATATTTATCTGTTCGTTTACTGACTGAGATTTAATGTATTTTGAACTGCAGATATTGTTCAGACAAGCTAATGTGCGTTAGCGGTTATTTATTTATTTATTTTTATTTATTTATTTTTTTGGCCTCTTGGTCCGCAAGGGAATAGCCGGTTTGACCTACAGGGCTTGTCAGAAATAGTCAAATAGGTTTTTCTTGCTAACCATCAAATTTATTTTTGCAGGAATCTACCGGAGAAAAGACAAACAATGGGATCCATTACAGATTGCAGCTCCTTTACAGCAACGGTAAGGCGGAATTCGCATAATCTAAGACTTATTTAACTTTGCATAAACACGTCAGGGATTTACTTCAGCACCACAATTTGAATAAAATAAAAGACATCGAGAAGGACGGGTGACAGAGAAATAAATAATTCACTGCTTAACTAGATCAAACAGAATTAAAACAATATAATGACCTAGATACTACTACAACGACTACTAATATAATAATAATAACAATAATAATAATAATAACAATAATAATAATAATAATTGTTCAAGCAAAAGATTATAAAGTGCGCAGCAAAGTCGTGACGTTTTATAAACATTGTTGAAACACAAAACGATCTCCATTAGTGCACTTTTCCGGTTATGCGTTTTCCAGAAACGTGCACTTCATTTTTGATGGAAGCTAATGGCCTGGCAATAATGAAAGTACACTTTTTTTCTGTGTCTACTAATGTGGTAAATGACAACCAGGCGTTTGGAAATTTGTTGCGCCAGTCTGCCGTGTTTCTAAACCTTTTTAATTAGACATTTGAATTTATTTAGCTTAACATTATGCATTCTGTGTTTTATTATTTTAATTATTGCTATCTGACCTTTCTCTTCATACTTTTATTTTTGTTTATGTATATAATGACTCAATATAAGATTAAGTTTCATCCAAAGCTATTTATTTTTGTTTTCACAATCCTCTAACACTCTGTAATTTAAGTTGGGTTGAACAGTCTAGACATTTAAAGCATCCATCCTGTATTAAACCGCTGTCATTGTAAATGGTAAATATATTCCTGCCAGAATAATTTCAGATCCAAATGACCTGCATTGTATTGTATGCTAAAGAGAGCTTGTTTTCTCTCCTGTGCAGGCATCAGAACAGAACAGGACTTTTATGTACGCCTGATTGACTCCATGACCAAACAGGTAAGAGTTTGCTTTATTTTTATTTTTTTTGAAAATCCCCATGTTCTGCTGGTGAATATTGTGTGTGATTCGCAGTGTGCATGTGTGCCGTGCACCCTGGTGAGTTTGGGGTTACACTCTAGCATGCCTCAGGGGCACGAGGATCGGTTAGTGTCTAAATATGACATACTCTCTCTGGGACATCATTTAAGATGACTGAGCGTATGCATGTATTTATGTGCATACGTGTGACAGTGAGGTTGATAGCTGGAGAGAGAAAGAAAGAAAGACTTTGAGTTGCATTCATTGTCTGTCACAGGGGATTATCCAGTGGTGCCTTTCAAAATTTAAACAGCATACTTCCAGTGTGTTCATATGCACATGTTTGTTATGAGCAGGCATGTCGTGTTAACTGTGCAGGTTGTGAGCTTTAACCTTTAAGAAAAACTCATATGAGAAAACACAGGGCAGCGAGAGCGACCTTACAATCTTATATGTGGTGCTCTTCCTTTTTCCCCCCTAAAACAGAAACAGCCCCTCTCTCTCATTCTCTTTCCCACTCATCCCCTCACTTCCTCTCTCATGATCTCTGTCTATAAATGTTGTTTTGAAGACACTTTAGGGAAAGTGTATCCAGCAGCTGCGAGTCAAGAACTGTGACAATAAATCTGGATGCATAATAAATCTTTAGAATGCAAATATGCAAAGCTCATAAGCTAATTTGATTAATAACTAAAATGATTGTATTTTTTTCATAAGCCGTTTTTATAAGAGTCGTTTCGCATGACAAGTTATGTGTGTGTGTGTGTGTGTGTGTGTGTGTGTGTGACCCCAGGCAGGGTGAAGTGTGTACAGATATGAGGCAATTAGCAGGCGCTGTGACAGACAGATCGCTAACGCTCCAAACACTTAGTACATCATGTGATTTTAACACGCCAGCATGTTTACCCTATTGTTTCACCTTGTTGCTACTGTTTTGCCTCATCCGCGTGTGTTTGTGTATGCTTGTGTGCATATTTGGAAGCTGTATTAAAGTGGAGAGTGAGAGGACTACTGAAGCGGGTCTGGGAATTAATTATTTAAATATGATCTTGATTTTGTTTACAAGTACCTAAATAAAATAGTGATATATATATATATTTTTATGAAATATGTATAAATAAATACGAATCTATCTATCTATCTATCTATCTATCTATCTATCTATCTATCTATCTATCTATCTATCTATCTATCTATCTATCTATCTATCTATCTATCTATCTATCTATCTATCTATCTATCTATCTATCTATCTATCTAGTGCTCAGCATAATTGAGTACACTCCATTTTGAAAATTAATATTTTTATCCATTTCTCAGTGAATATAGATAATATTAGTGCATTTGAACAAAACAGATGTATTAAACAGATATATTTATTAAAATAATAATTTAGCCGCAGAACAGCTTTAGAAATGGAAAGATAATACATTTAGTGTCATGCAAAATATTACAAACTACAACATTTTAACAAAATTGAATATATTTTTTGTTTGTCTTGATTTTGGCTATTTTGAAAATATTATTTAATATTTTTCCCTAACATATAAAATCGGGCCACTAATTTTTGAACCATTATCGTAAGTTATTTTGTTAGATGAGCTCCAGATTTGGCTTCAGTACTGACTAATCTAATGTATATGCACGGATATAATATTGTAAAGCATCCTATAGAATATTTATCGAATGTTTAAACTGATCTGTCGTTGTCTGCAAATAAATGTAATACTATTCAAATGTTAAAATATTAAATGATAATGTTCTTATTTGACATTTTGTTGACATGTTATCACTAGTAAACATTTTACTTAAAACACATACCTATTAATGGCAAATCCATGGAACAATAATAACTTTAAGGGTGGTCTCTTTTACTGAATTTACAGAATTCAGAATTTAGTAATAATTTAATAAATACTGCTATATACTGTATTTTAAAATGCATATTACTTACTAGGCGTAAGTAGTATATGTACTACGGTATATGTAAGGTTTTTATTTAAGTTTTTTATTTATGTATTTTTTTTTAGTTTTTTAGGACAACAGTATCTCCAGCAGAAAAGTTATCCAAAGATGCTGTTTTAAATTGTAAAGAAATCTGTGTTTTTGAACCAGCAGAAGTCAATGACTTGTTTAACCTGAAATGTTTCCCAAATTAAAATATATTTTGTTCAAAGGGGAAAAAAGGTTTTGTTTTCTACCCAGATATTTAAAAAGAATATACTTTTGAGCAGTAATCACAAAACTGTAAAAGCATGATATTTTTATTCAAGGTTATCATACCGTCAGAATCATAAACCGGCCCATGCCTACTACATATAGAGTATTTATAGAATGTTTAATCTCTCCTACTGTCATTAACTGCAAATAAGTGTTAAATGTAATACTATTCAAATGTTAAAATATTTAAAATATAAACATTTGTAGACATATTATCAGTAGAACATTTTACTTGAAACACATACCTGTCAATGCCCAATCCAGAGAACAATAATAACTTTAAGGGTGGTCTCTTATTTTGTAGTAATTAAAAATAAGATGTATACTACTGCTATGATATATTTTGAAATACATAGTACTTTCACTATATATAATTACTACAAAATAAGAGACCACCCTTAAAGTTATTATTGTTCTCTGGATTTGGCATTGACAGGTATGTGTTTCAAGTAAAATTTTGCTTTTGGTCATATATATATATATATATATGACCAAAAGCATACTACAAAATGCCTGGATGTTACATTTGGCCCAAACAGCTCGGCAGCTCCCCTTCCTGTATTGTGATTTGTTTGTGGTTTATAATTTCCCTTCGCTTGAATGTTTATGCGTGAAGTGCTAGGTGCTGTTACTGATGCTGCTTGTTGCCCTCGCACTGCTGAGCGGTTTGGCCGGCGTGTCGCAGGACAGATTTATGTGTGTGGGTGAAAGGCAGGCGCGTTGTGCTGAGGGAGAGAGACTGTTCTCTGACACCCCTGAGGTAAATACAGTGGCCAGGGGGACTGGCCTCAGCTCAGCCTTTCACTGAGTGTCTCAATAAAAAGCCGTTTATCTCCCCAGGGTTGTCTCCCACGTGCACATATATTACCGACTGATTTACTGGCTATTTCTGTGGCAAACGGCCCTGCCATACCTGTTAATGATGTGGTGCCACTGAGTGAGCGAGAAAAAGAGATAGTGTGTGTGAATGAGAGGTTGGCAGCAGAGTCAACATGCTAGATAAATACATTGGTACTTTTATGAAAAAGTTCAACCATGGTTAACCATGCAGGGTAACATAGTATTTACATAAAAGTGCAACCAGCAAGGGTATCATAACAGTGTCCCTAAAGATACAACTTTGTGCTTTGTTTGCCCCTAAAAAGCACCTCAAGGGACTAATTTATTACACCAAGGTGTTAAGATTCAGGGGTAAATAAAGTAGAAAAGTAAAGTCACAGAATGCGTTCATTTACTCACCCTCAGGCTGTTCTAAACCTGTATGAATTTTTGAGAATGTGGTTAACAGTTGCTGTTCCCTATGACTTCCACAGTATGAATAAAATAGCCATAACCCTCAAATTATTTTGTATTTTAGTGTTTATCGGAGAAAAAATAATTGATTTGAAGATTTGAACTAACTGTCCCTTTAAGGGGACTGACCTGAAAGGGATAATTTTTCTGACACTGGTATTACAATGGCAGTAGAAACCATAAATGTATACCATATTCAGTTTTTTTCAGTTACAAAGGACTCTTTTACTCCACATTTCCCCCAGATTTGGGTTAAACAACTGAGCATTCTTTGTAGTAAACATTTCGCGTGATGCTTTCTTCAAATTTTCCCATATTTACATACATACAATTGCACTTTTAAGGTGCAGATACATCTAATTTTCGAAAAAAAAACGACATTTTTAGAAATATATGCTTTGCAAAGACTTCGGTAGTTCCCCAGCAAGCAATTTTTGTGTTTAATAGACCTCTAATAGACATCTAAACATAGACCGCTTGGCTAAAACAAGGTTAAACTTGTGGCGAAAATCTAATAGGAATCTTAGAATAACCCAAAACTAGACTAGTCGTCGAATAGACAGATTAGACAGACTTTATATGTGTAGTCATTCATTTCTGTTTATTTGATGACTAGTTTTGGCTTATTCTTAGATGTATATTAGATTTTCACTGATGGCTATGTTTAAATGTCTATTAGACATATATTAGACATCTTTTAAAAACATCTTTTAAACCCTTGTTGGATCATAACATTCGTATACATTATTGACAATATAATATAGAATTTCCTTTTGTTCATGTGACCACATCTTGATTCATGAAGACCAACTTTAGCAAGGCTTTTAATTCCGGCTCTCCTGCAGATTTCCTTCTCTCGTTGTCATTTGACTGCTGCATGTTTTTTGCTTCTCTCCTCCATGTCAGCATGAAACACGGCTTAGGTTATGACAGAGTGTTAGCTGGTCTTTAAATGCCTTTCGGAAAACCCGGTCCAAAACCACTCTGCGGTGAGCAGTCAGCCTACATATGCTGAGGAGTGCTCGCAATGTGTTTAAGATTTCCCATTAAAGCCCCATAACTCTGTACAGAGAGGCTACAGAGCGCCTCTCCACTCAGCGTGTGCTGGCTTTGGCAGTGTTGGACGGGAGGGCTGATGAGCAGGTTTATAGAGCTGTTCAACACACACTTCTCTTTAGCACTTAGCAAGCCGGTGAAGTCCAGTCGACTGACCACACAGTTAGCTACTCAAAGCTTCTGTACATATATATATATACGCACGGCTATTAGAGACAATAAGACAGTCTGGTCTAGAGCTGCAAGGATCAACTTTGCTTCAGAAGCTGACATATTCTGCACCCGTCTCACAATAAACCCATATATATATATTCGCTCTCTCGGTTTGCCTGTGGGAACGGTTGGAGCGGGTGAGGCGAGATGGAGCGGGTGTCAAGCTGACAGGCCGTATCTGTGATCAACGCATGAGCTCGTGACAGATCTGATGAAGACAATGCAGTAAAAGACTCTCTCTCTCGCTCTTTATCCTTCCATCCAACTGTTTCCCTCAACAGCTGAAGCGCAGAACAAAAGCGAATCACATACGAGGGCTTAATGCGCACACACACTGCGCTGACACACCAGTGTGATGGTAACAAAGAGGGAAATGTGTTTTCATGTATTTACAGTGCATTGTTTACATGCCTCAGATGCGGCTGTCAGTTCAAGGCGGCACTGGCGGCTCTCAAACGAGATTTGAGGAGCAGTTTGTGCAATATAAAATATGCATTAAAAGCAGCATCAGGGTCTAATGAAAGCTTCACACACACCTCGGCGCACCGTGCCATGCATGTTTCATGCGCTACGTGGCCCTCCTTAAGGAGAGCTTTGTTCAGAAAAGTGCTGGGCTGGAACTGCTGGGTAACTCCAAGCTGTAGCTTGCCTGTTGCTCTGTGTGTGTTTTAGAGCTAAGCTTCGGGCAGATTCCTAAATAAATTTGCACGGGATGAGAAGGACGTCTCTCATGTGTTACTCGTCTACGTATTTTTCTTGTTAATTACGGAATAGGGTGTGTTTACATGCCACAAACACTTCCCCAAAGTAGACGACATGAAACAAAGTGACACAAATCTCCTATATTAAATATTTCCTGTAATCAGTAGCTGTTTGGAGGCTCTGGTGATGTCAGATAGGACTTGAATGGCCGCTCTGTGCCAGGCCACATAAAGGCTTAATGCTACTCATTTGCAAATATTTGCACACACGCAAACTTGGAGGGCCTAAAGATCCCAGTGATTAAGTCTGCTCATCTACATTGAAAGTATGTGTGAAATTGGCGGCAAAGAAAAAGCGTTCAAAGCTGCAACAGAGCTTAAAAAAGATGTTGCAGCTTGGTGATTAAAGAGATTGGGTGGTCTGCCTCACCAAGGATAAACGCAGTAACTACACTAATTATGAAATAGTTTTTTAGCTTTTAGTAGGTAGTTCACTCAAAAAGGAAATTAGCTTATGATTTACTCGTCTTCATTTGGCTTTAAAAATTTATGACTTTATTTATTCTTTTAAAGTTAAAAATAGGCATGGGCCGGTATAAGTTTCTGACGGTATGATAAAAATAGCACAGTTTCAGTTTTATGGTATTGTGATTACTGCTGTAAAATAAGTTATTTTTAAATGTCTAAGTAAAAAAAACAACAACTTTCCCCTCATTGAACATAATATATTTTATTTTAGGAAACATTTATAATATTTTGAAACAGTAAATGTGTCAGCCTAAATAATTGAAATAAATCATGGACTTCTGCTATCTTTATTAGTTTTAAAACCACAGATTTCTTTACAACACAAAATAAACACATAAAAAAAACTTACATATACTTTAGGAATAGTATAACATGAAAATTTTAGCGGTTTTAAAACCTTGACTTTTCCAAACCGTGGTAAACTAGTTATCATCCTGTACCTAGTTGAAATAATAAAAAAAAAAAAAAAATATATATATATATATATATATATATATATATATATATATATATATATATATATATATATATATATATATATATATATATATATATTTTGAAGTAAGCTGGTTACTGGCATAATAAGACAAAAAAAAAAAAAATCTATTTCAAGATACATATTCTTTTGTTCAACAAAAGAAAGAAACTCAAATGGGAACAAATGTTTATTTTTTGGTGAACTATCCCTTTAATTTTTAGAGCATAAATTAACCAGAGCCATCTGTAGCAAGAGTGATTCTAAACTAAAACAGCAGTTTTACATTTTTGATTCCATTCATTCATTTGTTTTATTTTCAGCTTAGTCCCTTTATTAATCTGGGGTTGCCACAGCGGAGTGAATCGCCAACTTATCAAGCAATAAATGCTAAATGACCCAGCCAGGGCTCGATCCAGTGACCTTCTTGCTGTGAGGTGACAACGCTACCCACTGCGCCACCTAGTCACCATTTTTAATTCCAATGACCTCAAATATATTCATTTATCCATTAATTTTCTTTTCGACTTAGTCGCTTTAATAATCAGGCATCGCCACAGCGGAATGAACCACCAGCTTATGTGTTTTATGCAACGGATACCTTTCCAGCTGCAACCCAGCACTGAGAAACACCCATACACTCTTGCATTCACACCCACACATACACTACGGCCAATTTAGCTTATTCAGGTTACCTATAGGGCATGTCTTTGGACTGTAGGTGAAACCGGAGCACCCGGAGGAAGCCGCAACCCAGTACGTTACTGGGAAACACCCATACACACTCATTCACACACACTCATACACTATGACCAATTTCGTTTGTTCAATCCAGCTATAGCGCATGTCTTTGGACTGTGGGGGCACCTGAAGGAAACTCACGCCAACACGAGGAAAACATGTAAATGCCACACAGAAATGCCAACTGACCCAGCTGGGGCTCGAACCAGCAACCTTTTTGCTCTGAGGCGACAGCGCTACCCACTGCGCCACCGTATCACCAATTTCGATTCCAATGACCTCTAATGTATACCATATGAAAATATATTTTTATTCCTAAAGGGCCATTTTTTACCATGTAAGAAAAAAAGTATTTTTATTTTGAGAAAAGCTCTGGTAGAAGAGACCAAAGTTACCTCAGCATAATCGGAATCTGCTGCATTTTTTGCCTTTGCACAACAAACGTGACTTTAAGGGCTACAGAAAAAAACCACAAAGCCATGGCGCTTTGTGTTGCACTAGCTTGAACCCAGAGGAGGATTCACAACCATTGTTGTGTTTGCCTCTGAGGAGAAATTGACAAACTGTTCTCAGACTTTTTCCAGGCACTTATATATACTGTTCTCTGCATGGAGTTATTCTGAGTCTGTTTGCAGGGGCTTTGTGTGATAAATAGCCGGTCTTATATATGAAATGAATGTGCGGTGGTGTAGAGGACATCTTTGTGTGGCCTGAGCTGCTCTCTTCTGCCTCTCTCTTCCTCTCAGAAAGCCTGCGGGGTCGAGGCTCTAGGCTCAGACAGTGATGCATGCTTGCTCAATTTTAGAGGACCTTGACCCTCATTTCCACAATGTGAAACCTTACAAACAAATGTCCCCGATCACCTCTGTCCTCTAGCCGCAGCAATGACAGGAAATAAGAAAAGCGTCACATACGAATCAACTTTCTTTTCTAGATCTGATGCATATAAAACTTGTTTTCAAACAAGTGTTTCATGTAATTGAAAAAGCATTGCGCACTTGTGAGGCAAGCAGTTCCTCATTAGAACCATCAGCTGCTTTTCTGTGTCTTCACTTGCCATGGGTGGCATGTATATGTGTGTTCAGAGAGAAAGAGAGAGTGATTCATGGCAAACGGCTTTAACTGTGTGTGTGTGTGTGTGTGTGTGACAGAGAGCAGCCTGTTAATAGGCTGCAGTGTGTGTATGTTTTGAGTAGAGTCACTGATTCACGGCTGTGGGGGACATCTTGTGTGGAATTGGAGGATGGAAACAAAGCTGAGGTTTTTGGATGAAGTGTTAGCTGGGCCAGATGGCTCACTATGCTCCAGTCTGGCAGCCCAACTGCTTGCTGCACACATAAACACACACATGCTAATGCACAAATACATGCGTGAATGCATACACATGCACAGTCGCACAGATGCAGGCTTATGGCAGCTCATGCGCGCACACATCTTTCTGAGAGGGCTATTTCACACTAGCTGGAGTACGACACTTATTTAGAGGGACCCGTAATTAAGCACTTTATATGTTTGCCCTTCTTTATCGTTATCTTTTCACTTCACTTTGCAACAGGATTGTTTCTCTGAACAAGAATGTTTTGTGCTGTTGTATTATTAGCCAATCTGTGAGCCTCAGATGCCTGTGGAGGGTGGGCACTCTGGCAAAGGGTGGTCCTCTATGACATAATAAGACAGTAATCTGCACAGTGCAACAAACACTACATGCATAGTTCTTTTGATTCTCTACGGCTGCTTTTAATTAAACCAAAGAGCAACAAATGATGAGGCTGGATTTTGCCAAGAACGTACAATGCACGATTGTGCAAATTCAGAATTTAGGAATTGGCTATCTATCCATCTGTCTGTCTCTGTTTGTTTTTACTTTATTTAAGAAGTTTACAATGATTACACAAAAATGAATAAAGGTTAAAAAATACATACGCCCAATGTGAGAAAAATAGTCATTAAAAAGCACAGCATGCGTGACTAAACCACACTCAAAAAATTACATTTGCTGTTTGTTCAAATTACTTCTTAAAAATGTGCTGAAACAATCCAATTCTGTAGTTTTTTTGGGACAACTTAATTGTTTTATGCTCAATCCACTTAAATTTGTAAAAACTAGTAAGTTAACCTAATTCCTACTTGTTGTCCCAACACAAATCGATTGTGTGGAATAGGGCTGTGCGATTTGGGGAAAATATCTAATTGCGATTTCCTTTTTTCAGATATTGTGATTTGATTTGTGATTTAATTTTGTAGTAAAGCTTCAGCTGAATAATCTTGTGGCAACAATTCTGCGACGGCTCTTAAAAATTACCTGTTTCTGTGCGGTGTCTGTGACTTTGAAACCAAAATATTCCCAAATTACTAACGCTGTTTTTCTTTGATATCAATTCGTCTATTAATGCTTTTGAAGCAGCAGACGCCATTATCGTACTTGTTTGCGCTTTCCTGTTTGATTTATTTATTTTTTTTATCGTGTTCCGCATAGTTCAGTTGTGCAATTCTGATTTGTAGAACGAAAGTGTGCTCACACAATTGGCTAGTAAGACGTCACACACAGACGGCAGTCACACATTTCCTCCGGGCAGGGGAAAATAAATAATACACACATATGTGTTTTATAATTGCAGAATCTTGCGATTAACTACACTACGCAACACTTCAAATTGCGATTCTATTGCGAACTAATTGCACAGCTCTAGTGTGGAACCCAGCATTTTTTACAGTGCACACTAAACACAAGTTTGTGTCTTGTTTCTAGTCCAAATATCTAAAAATTCTTAAATCAAGAATAATTTTCTACACAAGTAAAACATATTGTCTTGTTTGAAGAAATTATATGCCAAAATGAACCGAATTTTACTTTAAAACAAGCAAAATAATCTGCCAATGGGTTAAACAAAATAAATGTGTCAAAAAGAAAAGCAAGATTATTTTTCTTATCCCATTGGCAGATTATTTTGCTTGTTTTAAGGATGAACTCACTTAATATTGGCATATTGTTTCTTAAAACAGGCTATATGTTTTGCTTGCCTAGAAAATGCTTCTTAAAAAAGACATTTTTGATATTTGGTCAGGGGTGCGTTTCCCAAACAACAACATAACTCGCGGCTGAACTATCATAGTATGATGCATTATTTGGAAAAAGAACGATGTAGTGACGAGTGTTTCCCAAAACCTAGTTGCTTTGTTGCAGATCCATTGTTTTGAACCACGTTAGTTATACCTTAAAATGGCCACAATGATATTGTTAACAGGGTAGAGTAACTACTTCTTTAGAGAAAACCTCAATATTAGTTTTGGTAAAAACATGCACTCGTTTTCCATAAACGCACCACTGATTTGTTAATTTAGTGAATTGTTAACGAGAAACTCATTCTGATTGAATAATTGTATCAGTGAGTTGTTGAATCAAGCAATTGCTCATTCACAATCATGTCTTGGAGCTGGTGATGACATTATTTCTTAAATGAAATTTAGAGGAGTCAAAAATACAATATCATGCTATAGAATGTAGTGTAGAAGTAAAAGTTTTATACTCAGAAAAAGTACAGTTACTTTAAAATGTAATAAATACAGTGATGAAGTATCAGTCTACTGATTAAGAGTTTTGCATTTCTTTTGAGCAATCTACAGTGCTCAGCATAAACACAGCATGTACACCCCTCACAAATCTATCTTTTAAATTAATAGTTTTAATATATACAATACTATATTTGTGCATATACATTAGATTAGTCAGTACTAAAGCCAAATCTGGAGCTCATCTAATAAAATAACTTAGGATAACGGTGCAAAAACTAGTACACCCAAATTTATATGTTTTAGAAAAATATTAAATACAAATTTAAAAATAAGAAAAATCAAGAGAAGAATTTAGTTGAAATTTTGTATGTTGTAATTTATTTTTGATATATTTTTCTTGAATTTAATTGTATTATCTTTCAATTTCTAAATATGTTTGGTGAATAAAATATTATTTTAATAAATATTTCTCTTTAATAAATCTGTTTTGTTTAAAAGCACCAAAAAACATTGCCTATATTCACAGAGAAATGAATAAAAATGTTCATTTTCAAAATGGGGTGTACTCAATTATGCTGAGCATTGTATATTAGCCATTATTCACTGATTCACAGATGTGCATATTAAATCTTTGCATATCACTGGGTCTGTCAGTGACATCAAATGCCATTGGTTCTCACATAACCGAATGTGATGCATCGAGTTTAAGCTCTTAGAGAAGTGGTTAAGGATCGTTTTCCATTGCAGCAGGTAAGTGGCCATTAAATTGCCCACTTTGAGCCTGGCTCAGCCAGAAACGACCACCCCGCACACGGAGGCTCTGTACAAGCCTTCTCACAGTGCACCAGGCGGATTTGATTGATTGATTAGCTGAAACGAAAAGACATCTATGAAATTCAGAGCTGAGTGTGTAGATTGTGAAACATGGGACCAGAAGA